>NC_136482.1:6129517-6172017 GCF_053919585.1 Euprymna scolopes | reverse complement strand
CTTCAAATAAACTGTTTATGAAACATCCAAAGATTGCCTCGGGCTGGTCAAGAAATGCCATGAAGACTGGTTCAATGAGAACTGCGAAGAAATCAAGCAGCTCATCAACCAGAGAAACGCTGCAAGAAGTTCAATGTTGTTCAGGAACATTAGATCCATCAAAGCAAAGTATGCTAAGGCAAACAGCAAGCTCCAGAGCAGATGTAAGGAACTTTAAAACAGTTGGTGGATGGCTAAGGCTGCTGAACTACAGATTCTGGTGGACACCAATGACATGAAGGGTTTCTATGGGAGTATGAAAGCAGTCTGGGGCCCAAATGTGAGCCATCCCGATCAACTACTTGCAAGCGACAATTCTACTCTCCTCACTGACAAATGCGAGCTTCTAAAACTATGGACTGAGCATTTCAAAACATTGCTAAATGAGATGTCAGACATTGACAAACGAGCAATAATCAACCTGGAGCAGTTGCCGACACAGCACTGGATGGACAGATGCCCTGACTCATCACTGCTCTCAGGTCCTGGGAAAGTGTTCGCTCGTGTTCTCCTGAACAGGCTTACAGCGCACGCTGAAATCTTGCTACCTGAGGCACAATGTGGATTCCGTGCAAACAGAGGCACAGCGGATATGATCTTCTCACTCAAACAGATCCAGGAGAAGTGTGTGGAGCAAAATATGGAGCTGTACATGATCCTTGTGGATTTTACGAAGACTTTTGACATGGTGGATCGAAGCACTCTTTGGGAAGTCTTGCTGAAGCTTGGCTTTCCTGCACACTTCACCAGCCTTGTCAGAACCCTTCATTCAGGCAAGAAAGCCACAGTTAAGCTGAAGAGCGAGCTCTCCGATCCATTTGATGTGCAGAATGGTGTCAGATAGGGCTGCGTCCTCGCTCCAACCCTTTTCTCACTCTACCTGTCAGTTGTGCTTCGGCATGCCTTTAAAAATTGTGATAAGGGTGTTTTTATACGATCTAGGCAGGTAGCAGACCTTTTCAATGTCAATGCATACAAATCCGCAAATAGAACAACAAAGATACTCGTACGAGAGCTCATGTTTGCTGATGACACCGCATTTGTAGCGCATAGTCACGAGGATGCTCAGGACATAATAACTCGCTTCGCAGAATCAGCCAAGGCCTTCGGATTGAAGATTAACATCAAGAAAACCGAAATTATGTACCAACAATCCCCTGGATCACCAGCAACAAGCCAGCCAATTAAGATTCAAGACCAGGAGCTTTACAATGTCAGCAAATTCAAATACCTAGGGACCACGGTCATGAACAACAACAAAATGGACGAGGAGATTTCTACAAGAATGGCTAACGCCTCCATATCCTATGGAAAACTCAAACAGAAGGTCTGGTAAAATAAAGACCTGACTTTCAGAACTAAATGCTTGGTGTAACGCGCCATCGTCCTCTCGTCACTCTTATACGGTGCAGAAACTTGGCCAGTGTACAAACTGGTAGCCCGTAAGCTCAACACCTATATGACGAGACACCTCCGGCAGATTTTAAATGTCAAGTGGTATGACTTTGTCATCAACAAGGAAATCCTATACCAAGCCAACCTCCCAAGCATTTATGACCTGCTCATCCGAAAAAAACCTGAGATGGGCTAGGCACGTAAACAGAATGGAGAACTCCCGACTACCAAAACAGATACTGTTTTCACAACTGGAGGATGGGGTATGAGGCATAGGCAGACCTAAGCTCAGGTTTCGTGACACTGTCAAACAAAATCTAAAGGACAGGTTTATCCCTACTGGAAGCTGGCTGACCCTCAGTCGTGACCATGACAAGTGGAGAATGATGGTTCACAGGAAGTCGTCTTTGGACATGAAGGACAGCACATGATGATGATGATGGGTTAAGAATAAAAAATAGAATAAAATTATAAATCTGAATTTGCTTTAAATATAAGGTTATAATAATATATTTTTAATAAAATTTAAGAATTATATATATATATATATATATATATATATTTATATATATAAAATATTTAATTTATTTAATATATTTAATAATATCATTTGAATTCTTTCCCCCTTTCCTTGTACCTATTTGTGAATTATTCCACGGATTTCGGCCTTTTGGATTATTTTGGACCATCTTCCAATTACGCGATTTCCTTGGATTTTATTATGCGAATGGAAATTTAACTAACTTTCTTGGATTTACATTTTTGGATTTTACCGTCATTGGATATTTTACCTTTACCCAGACTATCCATTCATGTGAAATCATTTTTTCTTCACCCTATTCCCTATGTTTCACTTTGACTTACTTGCAGTTTCATCAAATACTTTTTGCATACAAAATCCGATCCCGCATTTTGCTAATTCCTACCCTCTGATGAGAAGGAAAGTATTTCTTTGAAACTCTGCAGATTAAGGACTATCCACTTATTTAGTGTTTCTTTTTCAAATTAAATATATTTTTAACTCTTTTTCAAAGTATTTTTTTAACATGTTTTATTAACTATTTGCTCTTATACATATATATATATATATATATATATATATATATATATATATATATAGTTACATTCAACATCCAAATGAATGCTTTGGCGATAATTACGGTTTTCAAAAGGTGAACAATTAAAAGGTAAATATATATATATATATAAGGTGAACAATTAAAAGGTAAATATATATATATATATATATATATATATATATATATATATTACCTTTTAATTGTTCACCTTTTGAAAATCGTAATTATCGCCAAAGCATTCATTTGGATGTTGAATGTAACTTATAAATGCACGAAATGTTGAATTTTCAAAGTGAACGCCAATGGAATATTTTTAGCAGTTAGAATATATTAATAACGCCTAATTTAAAATTAAGTAAAAATTTTAAAAATAAGGGGAGATAATCTTATTTTTCTAGTAAAATGATCAAAGGGAGATAATTAGCGTTTATTCTGTTTCATATTATTATCTATATATATAAAAGCGAAAATGTGTGTATGTATGTATGTATGTATGTTTGTATGTTTGTATGTGTGTTTGTATGTGGTCAGGTCATGTCATATGCTACTGGTACCATGTAACCCAGTACTACCTGCCTCATGGTTGGGTCACCGGCGACTAAACTGGTTCCTCCACCAGACTTGTTTGGTGAGGAGGGCGGCTAGTCTCTCTGAAGGATTAAAAACAAGACCTTCCAAAGGGCGAATGAACTCTTTTCTGAGTCAACGGCCAACTAGCACCGTGTATATTTGTGTGTGTGTATATGTGTATTGGGGTAGAGACGGTTCCCGTAAGCCGTGGTGAAGGCAACCTTTCTAGGAGAAGCAAATCTCTGATTTAAAAAACCATAAAGCGGAAGACCTGTACCCACATTAAGCTGGTCTGCAGTTTAATTTGTTGCTGGCTATCTTGCTCTTGCTTGTTGCTGGATCTCAACATTTTAAACCGAGAGAGAGACTTAGCTGTTGTACAAAGCTAAGACTCTGTAACATCATATTTGTATAGACACTCCCTCAGACATTTGGGCTCATGGATTTTAAATGTCTGAGGGAGTGGCACTCGTCTGACAAGACGTTGCAATCATCATGTGTGTTTGTGTGTCCGCTAAAAACTTTCGACAGACACAACGAAAATTCACAAACTCGGTATCATATTGAAGCCCCATCCTTCGCCCGAGAAATATCGAAAAATTGGCTAAAAACGTTAATTTTTTCACCCCGAAATCGACAATTTTCGACAGGGTGGAGGGTCAACAAAAACCGTCCCCTCGTGACGACCCGGTTCTACGCATGCGTCAGATGACGTCATGACCTGATTTTCTTCAAAGAGTTGAAAAATTGACTAAATTTCATGTACGTCGCGTTAGCTCAGTTGGTTAGCGCATTGATTCGTTATCTAAACGTCTTGGGTTCGAATCGTGTTGTGAGATGTCTTCTTTTTTTTTTTCGATTTTTAAAATTTAAATATTGAACCAGTGTTATTTAAGCCATTTTTCATGTAACGTTCGTTTTTCTGTTTTTTTTTTACTTCGCTTATCCACACCCAACCACACACCAAAAAACACCTGGGTACCCACCGATTTTTTAAATTTTAATATCGAAACAGGTTTATTTAAGCCATTTTTCACATGTTCGTTTTTCTGTTTTCATTGTTCGTTTGCCTTACGTTAACTTTTTTTGTGTTTTTTTTTTCGATGTTTTGATTAAGTTTTAACGTTCGTTTTTATGTTTTCCTTTTTTACTTCGCTTATAACAAACAAACCTGGTCATTGACCTCATTTGCTGAATAGCTATTGCTTACGTCGTCGTTGTCGTCGTAACGCTCTACGACTTCCGTGCGGGCACCTGTCAATTTGGTTCTTACTTAAATAAATTCAAACATCTTTCAGTAACTCATTCTGGCTGGCCGAACGGTTCATATTTTTTTCACATTTTATTTTCAAACTTCGCCTCAGTTTGGGTTCAATCCTACCCCCCCCCCAGTTTCTTTTTTATTTAAGAGCACACACACCTCCAAACACCCGGGCAACGCCGGATACCCCCGCTAGTCAATATATATAAAAGCGAAAATGTGTGTGTGTTTGTATGTCTCGCAAAAACTTTTGACACAGGCCACGGATTTTCATGAGTTTGGTATCATTTTGAAGCTCGACATCTTGGATGACAAATATCGAAAAATTGGGCAAAGACATTAATTCCTTCATCCTTAATGGCTCTCTTTTTTACAGAGAGGGGTGAAAAAAAGTGGTATCTTCATGACAAGATGGCTTTACGCATGCGTCAATACGCGCAAAAGACGTTGTACATTGAATTTGTTTTAAATGTTATAAAAACTGACCTACTTTCATCCACACGTCTATAGCATGATGGGTTAAGTTACAGCATCGTTATCCAAAGATTTCAGGTTCAATCCCAGTTATCAGATATACTTTTTCCCCGATTTTTAAACATTTAATATTGAAACAAGGTTATTTATACCATTTTTTTTTTCACTTTTTGCTGTGTTTTTTTTTGTTTTTGTTTTTTTTTCCTTTTTTTGGGTTTTTGTTTATCCAATTTTTTTAAAGAAGTTTTACGTCCATTCGCTGTTTTATTTGTTTTGTTTTTCCCGATTTTTTAAAAAAGTTTAAATAGGGTTATTAATTCGCTTATTCTTTGTCCCCCCCCCTACATACACATTTCCAAACACCCAGGCAACGCCGTCCTTTGGGGGGGGGTTGTTTTTCTGATTTTTTAAAAAGAAGTTTTACGTTTGTTGGCTGCTTTTTTTGTTTAGGTTTTTCCGATTATTTAAGAAATTATTTACACACACACCTCCAAACACCTGGGCAACGCTGGGTATCCCCGCTAGTATAATATAAAAGGATCTTATTGAAAGTTAATAATATTTTAATGATTTATTTATTTATTTCTTGAAATTAATAAATATAGCATACGTTAAACTTAAATAGATATTTAAATAAGATATACAATAATGGTAAATATATTAGATAAACTACTATTAATAATAATAATGATGATCCAAATTTTATTAATAAAGATATTAAGTTATGAATTAAAAATTTCAACATAGATTATTAATAAGCAACATTTTTAATGATTTATGGTGGTTTATATTTGTTAAATTTAAACCAACGTTTATGATTGCATGAAGATAAAAGCTCATCCCTTGAATTTAGGAGGGTGGTTTTATTTTTGATGTCATCATTTGAAGGGAATATTCTTATCTTTGAGTTGCCAAATATGTTTAGATAGAGTGGTTTGGTTCACCAAGGAGGGATTTTTAAAAGAGTGCTTGTGGTTTGAAATCCTATGTTTAATAAGTCCAAATGTGGAACCAAAGTAGATTGCATTTTGTTTAATGCATTTATTGTCAAGTAGATTAGGGGTGGCATTGGTATGTAATGGGTTAGTCTGTATTTGATTGGTTAAAGTGGATGTAGTTATTTACTCGTGTGGTCGAGCTATGGTTGTCATTAACCTCATTTAAATTTGGGGTTTGTGATACTGTGCAACTATAAACTACATTTTTTATTTTGCATGTACCTTGTAGAGGGCATCTATTTGTTCTTCTACAGTTACAGCCTGCTATATTTTCTGTATTTATATTTGGTATTTTATTATTTTTTTTATTGTTGTTTTTTATGAAGGTTTGGCATAGTTGAGTAAGACACTTTGATTGTGTTCTTATTAAAGATTTTACTGTATCTATGAGGGGCTTTAAAGTTTTTTTCTAATATTTTAAAGAATTCCCTGGCTATGTTTGTCTTAAGACTTTTGGAATATGGAGCGTTGAACCATAGGATCTCCCTATGTCTGTTTTTATGCTTACAGTCTTTGGTTTGTTGTTTATTTGTGTTAGTATCGAATACTTGCGGTTCCATTTTGCTTTATCTTGCATTTTGGTCATTTTTGTCCTTCGTATGCGGGATGACATGGCCATATTATAGGTTATTATGCTTTTAGTAGGTTTATTTTCAATGCAGTTTTTGTTTCCATCACTTTTATTTAGGAATTTGATTTGTAATTTGTATCCTGAGTTTTTAAGGGCTTCATTGTAATATTTTTCATTTTAAATATAGATTTGTTAGAAGATAGTCAAGAGATTCTTAAAGAGACATTGAGAACTATTGATAGGGTGGTTTGATTCGTTATGGACATATAGTACAGATTGGTTAGGTTTATGATAGGGTTCAAAGGTAGAGTTTTCAAGATTTAAGGTTATGTCTAAGAAATTAACCATTTTTTTTTATTGGAGTCGATTTTAATCGTAAGTCCATAATTTTTAATAATTTATGTAAGGATTTAATTGCTTTTTTGTAATTTTTATTTGTGGAGTTTATTACGAAAAGTGCATCATCTCTGTATAGGCCTCCCTCAAGTTTGAATTGTTCATGAAGTATAGAATGAATTTCATCTAAAAGGAACAGGCCGACCAGATTGGTGACCTGAGCTGAGTTTGTCGAGCCCATTAAAACATTGAAGTGGTCAGGGGTATTTTTTCTGGTCCAATACTTGTTATCAAAGGTTATATATATATAATGGAATTTTATTCAAGTTTTCATGTATCAGACTAAAATTACATGCACATTATCTCAGAATATACATATGTGTATGTGTGTGTGTGTGTGTGTGTGTGTGTGTGTGTGTGTGTGTGTGTGTGTGTGTGTGTGCGTATGTAAAGTTAGTGGGAGAGAACTCCAGTACCGTGCTTGATTATTAAGAAAAATAAAAAAATGAGAGCATAATATTTATTCATATTTCTGTATGCATGTGTTACAAAATATTAGAACCACATCGGTATCAAATCCAAACAAAGGAGGTCATATGTTTCTAATCTTGTGTGTGTGTGTGTGTGTGTGTGTGTGTGTGTGTGTGTGTTCTTACACAAGATGGGAAACATTGGTGTTGTGTTTGACACGTTACGACTTTCATTATAATCATGTTTGTAGAGAAGCTTCGGCATAGATACAAATGTTGAAGATATTTTCAAACATCTAAAAGTAAAAGAAGAAATAAAATGAATAATTGTTGATAATCACGTTTAGAAGTTAACATCGTTCATATTGTAAGCAAATTTTAACAAAGCAATTTCCCATATAATTTGAATTCTTCAAACTACTGTTCTTTATCTTTTGTATTATTTTAACAACGTTTCAGTCGATGTAACCTCCGATCTTCATCATGTGTATCTTGTCGAACACTATAATCTTTTAGTCAAACTTGGGAATCTGCACAGAATTACAAAATGAAATTCTTTATTCGATCTACAGGGCTAAGATGCTTTTCTCCCATCAGACATGACACGGTAAAAATACTAACTAATTCGCAATTGTATTTTGAATGTCGCCTGCACTGAAGATTGAACCTTCAACTCCAAAAGTCAATTACAGCTGAATTTTACCAAATACTTTATCCACTTCATGCATTCGCAGAAGAGAAGTAGTGGGCAATTACTTTTATAGCCAGTGTAACTGAAATGGTTACCCGTTCTGTCTAATACTTTGTAATCATTTTACTTGATATTTATATAGTAACGTGATAACCAATTTTGAAGCCTAAAATATATATATTTTTTAATTCAAACTCTTCAGAAAGTTTACGTGCAATTGCATGAGAAAGAAAATAGAATCTCATTTATATTTTAAAGCAATTTACTAAATTCCTTATTTTCTATGGAAAACAATGTTTCAGTCCTCATTTCGAATGAGTGATGTTTCTGACAAAGGGTGAAGAAAAAGCTGCTTTCCAGGTGGGCAGTACTTCGTGAACAGTAGCCTGAGATGTCGGAAATCTTCTGTTTCTATGTCCTTGTGGCCATGTCACTAGTAAAGATGCTGGAGGTAAACGTTTCATCTGGGCTGACGTTATTTGCCTGATAGTCAGAGACCTGAACCTTCGATTAACCACTAAGGAGGCTGTCCTGTCAGCAGGTGCAAAGTACTGGGGCTGCTATATTGCTATTTGGTGAATGGATTCTGGACCATGCAGTAGTTTCTGGTGGGGCCTCTCGATGCTATACTAGTGGGTAATTGTTACGGCTTTACCTTATCATGTGCTACAAAAAAAAAAAAAATTTCCTATCTTTTTCTCTCTTACTTTCCCTCTATGTCCTGCTCTAACCAAGTCTGTCGACCTGTTCCACAAATCCCAAAACCTCAAAATGAAATATCTCCCCCCAAAAAAAAACATGAATAAACCTAAAACCCCATCCTCCAACGTAGACCCCTACTACCATATCTCCTTCTCCAACATCAGGGGTCTACGTTCCAACCTTCCAGAGGTTGAAACCCAATTACAGGAGATGAAATCAGACATATTCTTTCTAAGCGAAACTGGCATAGAGCCAACCACTTCCCTAGATGAATTCATACGAGGGGTGTGCAATAAGTAATGCCCCTGACCCACTTCTCATAGCAGTAGAGCAATGAAACTTGGCACAGTTATTAGTCTTTCTCTACATAGGAACCACCCAGAATTATGCATTTCTCCCATCGTTTGATGCAGCTCTGGAGACCGTTTTTGTAGAACACCCCAGGTTGGTCCTCCAACCACGACGTGACTTCAGAAATCAAGGCTGCATCATCTGGGAAATGCTTTCCTTTCAAAAACAACTTCATGGCTGGGAAGAGGTGAAAGTCAGAGGGTACAAGGTCAAGAGAGTAGGGAGGATGGGGAAAATTTCATAACCACACGCCCGTGCTTCTGCTCTGGCAACATGCGAGTTGTGGACTGGAGCGTTGTCCCGCAGGAGGAGGGTACCTTTGCTGATCTTGCCCCACCTCTTGATTTTGAAAGCTTCCCTTAATTTCCTCAAAAGTGAAGCATAATAGGCTCCTGTAATTATGGTACCCTTTGCCAGGAAATCTGTCATCACTACTCCGTCCTGGTCCCAGAAGACTGTGAGCATTGCCTTTTTTGGAGGTGGTGAGTCCAAGTGCTTCCACTGCATTGACTGGGCTTTGGTCTCTGGATCATAGTGATGGACCTAGGTTTCATCCTGTGTAATCAGTCTTTTGAAAAACTTTGACTCCTCTTCTTGGCACATCTCCAAATTCATCCTCGAGCACTCAACGCGTTTTCGTTTCTAGAATGGTGTGAGCAACCTGGGAATCCATCTGGCAGACACCTTATGCATATGCAAATGGTCATGAATGATAGTTTCCACAGACCTTGTACTAATCTTGACATCTTGTCTATTTGGCGAATAGTAATGCGCCAATCTTCCAAAATGGCAGCCTCAATTTGACGAACAGATGCCTCAATCAACCAGATATGGCAACAGTACTCCATTTTAGGGCATAATTGGCTCTTATACAGATAGAGGATTGCATCGACAGTGAAACACCTACTGGAGCAGAAGAATGATCCAACCATTTTTCCAGCGATATTGGCAACAGATTTGATGTATGTGTTCCATTTCAGATCAGGACAGAAGGTCAGTTCCAGAAGCTTGTCAAGACATGGTGCTTCCCCAAGACAAGATCAATTCATTTCAATTGGGGCATGATAGGGGTTATCTCTATTAATACCCGTGTATCAAACAGATACTAAAATACTTAGTTCACTAAATCATATTATGGTAAAAGTCCATACAAAACTTCAGCCAGATCGGACCAGTAGTTTCTGAGAAAAAGTAAAATGAACAGACAGACAGACTGAGAAATATAATATAGATTCCAGTTCTAACAAATAGCCCAAGATGTCAAGATTAGTACAGGCTCTTTATTTTTTTTGCTTGAAGAGAATTTTTAGTGGACGTAATAGTAGACAAGTCATATGACTTGTTATATTTATAATTTTGTCTATTTTCTGTTTGTACAAAGTATGATAAATTTTTTTAATGCAATTCTAAGGTGTGTCTTGTTTGCATTCAAACTATTGATTAATAAATGTAGGATTGAAAGGTATGTTAATCCGATAGGTCGTTTTTTGGTATTTATCCTCCGGAAGAGATGAACAAATGGATTAGTTGAACAACTGGAGGAGATGAACAAATGGATACAATTTGACCAAACGGATAATAATTATGATAATAATAAAAATACTACACTTCATTTGCTCTCGGACAGTCAAGGAGAAATCAGTCTAGACTAAGATAATTTGAAATTTTTGTTCCAACCCAGAGTGCACCATTTTGGGGAGCTGGATTTTCCCCATATTAAAAACCAACCTTGTGTCTGACTCTACCCTCGTGAGGAGACACGTAAATTGGAACATTAAAAACAATAACTTATAGAAAGTCTCATTCATACACGTGAAACAAACACTGACATGAAACTAGACAGGAAATATATAGTTGCCATCTTTATAAACAACTTGACAACGAAACCACGGGCGCATAATTCAAGTTCGTAATGACTGCACTAACTAAAAAATGTTAAGTTCCCTCCCACTGCAAGAACTTAGAAATCAGAGTCAGAAAGAGGGGTTGAGAAGTCAGCGCCCACGAGGAGGGGCACTCTCACCTGCAAAAAGTGTCTAAGCAGACCGTTGGCATTCCCGGTAAGGGCGCCTTAGGCGATCAACAAAATACTAAACCCCTTTAAAAGAAAGAAGGCGAACCATGGGAGGGTGAACCTCCTAGAACTGCACAGAACTAAACTTCCACCGCAAAATCAACAGGGAACGGATCATTACAGGAATGGGCTAATCTCAGGATAAATACAATTTAAAAAAAAAAAGAAGGAAAAAATTATTTAACATTTTCCTCGAAACAATTTTAAAACAAGGTCTTGCCTGTTTTCTTTTTTATATGGTTAACTAACTACCCTTAATTAGAAAATTATGAACTTGTGTTATGGGACATTAACCTAATTCTCGGCTTATTTATAAAGAAAGATGGTAGTTGCTTTTTTTTTCCTGGCGAATTTTCATTTCGGCATTTCACGTGTACGATGAAACTTGCTATTTTATTTGTATATATATATATTTTTAAAAACTAAAACAGGTTTTAAGTGAAAAATAAATAGAGAAGTAATACAGAAACCACACCAAAACAAATTTCACTGTAAATAATTTACACGACTGAAATAGGAATTAACCCTTTTATTTTACTTGTCGATGAAGCGTATTTATTATTTACTAAATTCCAAATACCTCAGTGAGTATTTGACATTTTATTTTCGATCAATATCCATGTAGTTAAAGGACAATTATAAAAAATAACAATGCGCTGTATAAACGTTGGCTGCATAATAATTGATGCCCTTCTGTGCACCCGTATAAATAAATCACACCCGTCAGGTTGATGCTGCAGCAGAGGGGGGTAAAAGAAACAGAAGGAGGAAATAGAAATAAATACTTCATACTTACAAACGTTTGGGTCTACTTTCTCCTTCTTTTTTTTTTTTTTCATGGCTACTGTTGATATCGGGTGTAGAAAAGCACAAAAACTCCGACACATGTCGACTGTCACAGTTTGACAGCTCTTGTCCTTACAGCACAGGTAAGGTACATTTTTTTTTTTTAAGAGAAACTAATGAGTTATTATTCTTACTGACTACCTCGATGGATAATTTTTTACGGCATTTTTTATAGAATCACTCCCGTCTCCAAAACCGTTAAAAACGTTTAGTTTGCTAGGCTAAATATCGGGAGTGATTCTATAAAATACGCTTTTGTTTTATGTGCATGTTTCTCGTTATCTTTCTGGTGTTTTACGAGTTTCAGACTGTAGCAAGATAAAGTCGTTTGGCACTTGTGCATTTCAGTATTCCCGAGAAATTGTTTTCATTTCAGGAGACTTCCGTCCGCGCAAGGGAACAGTTGACCAAGTCCCTCCCCTTCCTCTGCATGTTTAGAATAGCTTTTTAAATTTGCCGGGATGTTAAAATGCACAAATGGTGTTTTTTGTTGTTGTTTTTTTTTTAAAGTAAGGAAAACCAGAATCTGACATTTTGGTGGTGCAGCTCACTGAGGACGGACCCGTCGGCCCTTCACCGGTAAGGGCGCCTTATGCGATCGGCCATAAACCAATTCCCCATCCTCAAAAGGAGGCAATGCCTGGGAGATGGCAACCTTGAACCATCTAGATAAAGAAGGGCCGCATGCTGTTCCAGTTCGGCTCCAAGTTTACTAGAATGCTATCAAAATGCGAACCTTGGCTTGTATTAACGTTTCTTGCCCAATCGTTCTTAACTCTAAACTTGTAAACTAATTTGTAGTGCTTGTATAGATCAGCCACCATGGTTGCCACAATTGAAACAGTAACGAGTTATGACAGCTGAAAGGTGACTGCATAAAATGAAACCCGGGTTCCAGTAACAGAAACATCGCATACATTTTTTTTGTGTGTGGTAGTGTGTGTGTGTGTGTGTGTGTGTGTGGAGGGGGGGGCTTTGTTCAAGTTCAGCATGTTATTTGTTTACTCCCGTTTTCTGTTAACCGTTTTGCTTTGCAATGAATGCCCTGAAAAAGTCCCATCTGATTAATGTTTACCAGTTTTAAAATAAACAAACGAACTTGGCTGATTTTCAGAATAACAATCGCATATGAAGTGTTAGTGTAAAAAAAAAAAAAAAAAACTATAGTTCTTCAAAACAAACAAAAAACTCAAGAGAATTCGGTTTTCATATTGTAAACTGCTTCAGTCATTTCCAGGACTGACTCTATTCTCCATCAGTATTCCAGAAGAACTGAAATTCTTACAAGTACCCCCTTTTTTTCAATTAAATCGTTGCTTAAAAAATCTCGAGAACCTAACACTTATTTATGTTTTCGGTTTATTTCTTTATTTTTATATTGTACTCGTCAGTGTATTGTTACATTAACCCTTCTAAACATAATTCTTCTTAAAATTAAACCTATTTATGTTTTAAAAGCGTTTAATAATGAACAGGTGTAATCAATCAAAAAATTATTGCACAAACGGTCGTCCGTAGTTTTCAGCAAAGATTATCGTTTCCCTCCCAAAATTTTTTGCGTTGTAAAAGTTTTGGGTTTCTTTCGATTTTTGTTTTTAATTATAGAATAAAATTAAACTAACATTATTGGCTTATATTTTAATCAATTTTAGAAAGAATTCCTACCATAAAAATCAGAAAAGCTTCTTTTTTTTTTTTTAAATAAAGTTTTTCAAATTAACTTTTGGTTGAACCTCTGTAGCAGCACCACCACCACCACCAATTATTACAAGACAAGAAATAAAATGTTTATTTATTTTTGTTATATTTTCAAACAAATTGGTTTCTTCTCCAATAAACTTATTTAATATATATCTACTGTTTAGTCAGATCACCTGCAATCTCACTTCCGATAAAATCTTATTTCGATCACGTTTATTTTATTTTAACAATGCTTAGAGAGAGAGAGAGAGAGAGAGAGAGAGAGAGAGAGAGAGAGAGAGAGAGAGAGACTGACTGACTGACTAAGTTATAGCAAGTTTCATGCGTACACGTGAAATGCCGAAATGAAAACTATCCCAAAAATATAGTCGCCATCTTTATAAAAAAAAAAAAAGTCGAAAAAAAGGCTATAGGATGTAGGGTTGTATCAATTTATAGAACCGAGGTTACGTGTGTCGCAATTTTATTGAAGTAGAAAGTAGGAGTGTATTCACGGGACCATTAAAGGTAAATTTAACCGGATCGCCGATTAATAGAAAGGTTTCACTAATCCACGTCCTTAGATCTTTATCTATCTTCTATAAATTTTTTTTTTTATTGATATTCATATTAAAAAAACTTTTTTTCTATTTATTTAAAAAAAAGGAAATACAACTTTGTTATATATGTGGTCGTGGAATTGCATTTATCTGCAAAAGATCTAGCTAATTTGCATATTCTTTTAAACATTCATTTTAATTAATTTCCTATTAGTTTTGTCGGTTTTCTTATGGGGTGATCATCTTTAGTTAACTATTACGTATAATTATATTCATGCATATATTCTACATGATTTATACTGGCATAATATTTGCGTAAAAAACTTATAGTAAACACAAAGTTCTTTCTATATATATATATATTTATGCTTGTTTAAAAAATGTTGCCTAAAACTCCTCTGTCAGACAAAACTTAATATATAGGGTATTCAAACCTATACAAAAAATAAGGAAAAAAAGGAAAAATCGGTGCAAAAGTATGAAAATTAAAAAAAAAAAAAAATGGAATTTGTCAGGTGATAGTCAAACGACGGCATTACAGCTATGCAATATGCATACGTAATGAAATAGCTATTAGTTCATGTTTTAATTTTTAGCCTTGCAGCAAACATGTCTCCATAGCTCAGCCATTAACGTTAAAGGAAAAAGTAAATTGTAAGCTAAACGTTTTAGTTTCTATTCTTGGTGGCGGCGCACGCACATGTCATTTTTTTTTTTTTTTTTTTTTAACTTTTTAAATCATTAATATATATTGGGTTTAATATAATAAATACGAAATCTGCATTAATCAAAATATATTTAAGCATATTTTACGACCGGGCAATGCCGGGCGGCCTGCTAGTAAAGAAATAAAAATGAAATCTGGAAAATAACGACACTCGACAAAGAACACAAAACTACTGTATTAACACGAAATATACAACATTTATTTACGTGTTAGAAATATTGGTTTAAGTGTTTTCTTTTGTGGAATGTTCGTCATGAAGGATTAAAGTGAGAATTTTGTGAGAATAGCACGAGATTTGAAATTACTGATATTTTATGATCAGAGTGTGTAGCAGCACGCAGGCTTTAAGTCCATGTAAGCATTTTGAGAAGAACAGTCAGTAAATCATATAAGCGAGTATATGTGTGTATTCATATCTCTAGAGAAGATCCTAATTTACCCTATATGTGCTTCAGGGTTGCACTTGCTAACACCACTGTATTTATATTTGCCCTCTATAGGCCCCACAACAGCGGAGTTACTATCTTTAAGAGCATATCTGAGAAAATAGACCACATACTGTCTTCACATCCCTCGGCTAACATCCACATCTGTGGTGACTTCAACGTCCATAACGTGGAATGGCTAACCCATTCAAATAAGACAGATGATGAGGGGAGGTTTTGTCATGATTTTGCCATTGCTTATGACCTCACTCTGATTGTTCGCGAACCCACCCGTGTGCCCGATACACCCAATCAATATGCAAGCCTCTTAGACCTTTTTCTTTCAACTTCCCCTGAGCTATGTTCATGTACCGTTCATTCTCCTCTAGGATCCTCCGACCACTCCATCGTATCAGTTAAGATAAAAACAAAATGTAAGAAGCCATCAGACGTACCCCTCCACCGTACTGTATACCGATACTCTATGGCTGACTGGGATAGCTTCCGTACATTCATATCTGATTTACCTCTGCACTCCATGTTTAAAAAGGAAGTGTCCTCTATAGTATCAGATCTGACCGAATGGTTAATTGTAGGCATAGACCAATTCATACCATCTAAAAAATTCCAACAAAAACCTAACAGCCAGCCATGGTTCTCCCCAGAATGTGCTGCTGCTATCGCGCACAGAAATCACTTTTTCCATAACTACCAACGTAATAGATGCACTGAGACTAAAGCTGCTTTCAGGACTGCCAGCAACCACTGTAAAAGAGTAATAAAAAATGCAAGAGAGCTATATGCCCAGTCTGTTAAATCCAAGGTAGCTGATCAGCGGCTTGGTTCCCACCAGTTTTGGCAAATAACAAATAGGATCTTGAACAGAAGTGTGCGTTCTATCCCAACCATTATCAATGGACCAGAGGTTATCTCGTCAGCATCAGACAAGGCCAAACTATTTGCAAAGAACTTTGCAGCTAATTCTACCCTATGCGACGAAGGCCATCAACTCCCCATATTTCCTCCTATAACACAGAACAAGCTAGGTAACATACAAATATCCGTGCATGAGGTCGCCAAGCTAATAAAAAACCTAGATTCCAGTAAAGCAACTGGCCCTGATGGCATCCCAATTATAGTGTTAAAAAAGCTTCAACCAGAACTTGCTCCCATACTTACGAAACTATTTAAGCGCTGCCTTAAGGAGAAGTGCTTTCCGACCCCCTGGAAGACCTCCTCAATTTGCCCTGTATTTAAGAATTCAGGTGATAAGTCATCTCCCTCTCAATACAGACCAATAAGTCTTCTCTGTGTTATGAGTAAGTTACTGGAATCAATATTAAATAGAGAAATAGTAAACCACCTCAGCAGGAATAACCTTCTTAGTGACACACAATATGGTTTCCGCTCTGCAAGATCTACCGCAGATGTGCTGACGGTTATATCCCACAGGATTAGTGAATCTCTTGACAAAGGCTTCCTTTCTAGGGCAATTGCTCTCGACATATCAAAGGCCTTTGACAAAGTATGGCATAAGGGTCTACTTCACAAGATTTCCAGCTACGGTATAACTGGAAATGTTTTCTCAATCATTAAATCATTTCTCTCTGATAGGCTCATAAGAGTAGTGGTAGATGGACAAAAATCGGAGGCCTGCAATATAAATGCTGGAGTGCCTCAGGGGTCAATCCTGGGCCCAACTCTCTTCCTGATCTACATCAATGACCTCCCTAAACACATACTTAAATCATTCGTTGACATCTATGCTGATGACACGACCATCTATGGCAACACATCAAAGGCTGTAAATGACGAAGTTCTCTCTGATTCTCTCTCCTCTGATCTCGAGCGCGTGGTTCAGTGGGGGAAGATGTGGCTAGTTACCTTTAATGCATCCAAAACCAAACTCCTATCCTTACATCATCAACGCTCTGATCCCCAGCTGGCATCAATTGTGATGGATGGCTCTCGTCTGGGTGAGGCCCCGTGCTTTGACAAGCTTCTGGGTTTGACCTTTACTCCTGATCTGAAATGGAACACGTACATCAAGTCTGTGGCCAAGGTCGCAGGAAAGATGGTGGGATCCTTCTACCGCTCCAGAAGATATCTCACTACTGATGCAATTCTCTATCTATATAAAAGCCAAGTACGGCCAAGGATGGGATACTGTTGCCATATCTGGGCAGGAGCTGCCAAAAACAGCCTATCATGCCTTGACAGAGTACAAAATAGACTTCGTGGTTTAGTGGGGGATGCCCTTTTCTCTACCCTGCAACCCCTCTCCCACAGAAGAGACGTTGCGAGCCTATCCTTGTTTTATCGTTATTTTCATGGCAGGTGCTCGTCTGAACTCCAATCCCTGGTCCCCCCTCGCCAATCTTTCACGAAAAACACCCGTCTAGCTGAATCCACTGTGAAAAATTTCCCCCACTCTATATCTGTGCCTAAATCAAAACGCGGATTTCATGAGCAAAGCTTCTTTCTTAGAACTGCACGCCTGTGGAACTCTGTTCCGTCTGCCTGCTTCCCTCCGGACTACAACTTGGATGTCTTCAAGTCTAATGTTAACAAATTCCTAATGAACCGCCCCCCTAATTAAACACTTCATAAAATCTCCTCACTAACGTGATGTACTTACAATAACCCTTATCCCTGAGTGGCTTCCGGGCCTTGATAAGTGGTGATCACTGTGTAAAAAAAAAAAAAAAAAAAAAAAATTCGTATCATAAGAACAGTACATTGAAATAAAATCGGTTAAAGGAAAATTTAAGTCCTCACTCAATGTGGTAAGTTTCCACGGGGGGGGGGGGGGTAATAAAGTTCATATCTGCCGCGTGCAAAATCATGACCGGTGTTTGTACATTCCCCCCCCCCCGGGACGGAGTTTACTCGAACACGTGTTAACACTTGAGAAATTGAAGAGAAAACCCGATTTGATTTTTGGTGGGTAAATCTTTATATACAGGACTTCTCGAACGTTCCAGCCTGTTTATTGTATTTATATGCGAGGGAGCGTAACATAGTTCCTTTTGTTTTATGTGTGTGGTGGTTGCATCACAGCATCATGTTCCTACGCATTTTTTATAATTGGTGATCACTGTAAAATATTCCTGCTCGGCATTTGTTTCAGCCGAGCATAGCGGTTGTTACAAGGCTAAGGGCAGATAACTCAAGTTTATAACTTTCTAATCATGGACAGGATACATCTTTTAAAGTAAAAATTTTATCATTGGGATGAGTGTAAAAAAATGTTGGTACTTCTAGAGAAGAAGACCCAACTCGACTCAAACGATTCTGATTGCGATTTACGAAACGGACTGTACAGTGTAGCCATCATCGAACAATCAATTAGTTTTGACATTAATTCCAAAAACCTTTTTCATTTAAAAAATTTTATTTTTATTGCATTTTCACCCCAAACAAGGCACAGTGCCACTTTGGTGTAGGGGGCTACTATCTGGGACATAATTGCAAGGATACTATGTAGGGAGTTGAGCAGCAAGATGTCTGTTTACACTTGAACTTCTGCATGCCAATGCAGTCAAGGAAGCAGGAACCCGGAATGGAATTGTGGGGAAGAAACTATTAGAGTAGAAGACTTTTTGACATTTGTGGATTTCTACTGTGTAGGGGTGAGATTTTGCTGCTTGTCGAGTTTGTCAGGGGTATTTACATTGAGAAGGGGTACAAGAGCTTGTAGTTTGTCAGAGCATTGCTTAGTGGGGAAGCAAATAAATTCAGCCCACCTTCCTCGCAGCAGCCTTAGCAATGTTCTTGATGTATCTGTTCCAATTCATGGTCCCTGTGAACATTAAGCCGAGGAGTTTGAATGAAGTACTTACAGTGCATCATTAGACATACGTTCAAAAGAGCCACCCACCTGATAGATCCTAAACTGTCATGAAAGCTTCAACCTCTGTTCCATCGACGTAATATTGCTTCTCTCTGCCTGTTCTACAAGTATTTTAATGGTGGATGCTCCGAAGAACTCCAAGTCCTTGTACCTCCCTCGACATAAATACTCTCAACAAACCCGACAAGCAGCTAAATCCCACCCCTTCACAGTAGAGATCCTTAGATGTAAGAAAGCCTTCTACTCAAATAGTTTCTTCCGCAGAACTGCTAGACTTTGGAACACCCTTCCAAGTTCCTGGTTTCCTAACTTTACTGACATGCAGAAGCTCAAATGTAATGTGAACATACATCTTGCTGCTTAATTCTCTACATAGTATCCCTGCGACTTATGTCCCTGATAGTAGCCCCCTATATCAAAGTGGCACTGTGCCTTGTTTGGGGCAAAAATGGAATTAAAAAAAAAAATATGGGGCGATAATTTAATGAGTCAGTTCTTTCACTAGAATTCTTGTAAACTGGTACCACAGAAGCAGTTTTTCAGCAGTCAGGGAAGCAAGGTTCGTTAAGACATTTGTTGAAAAGTTTGGAGAGAACTGAAGCAATGAGATTGGGTCTACATGCTTTTGAGGTGTCTAGATTTTTTATATCATGTACTTGAGAAGATAATTTTCAGGTTATCTAGTGTGGTTTCTGTCCACAAAGGAAAATCAGGGAGGAAGTGGCTTGCTGAGTCCAAAGCAGAGTTGGAGGCAAACTGATGGGCAAGCATGTTAGCTTTCTCAGTTGCCGTACAAACAACCTCATGATCTTTTCCCTGACTAAAGTTTAGGATCAATTACTACCACACACCCCACCCAGGCAGTTAGCTATTTTTATCAGTGCAGTGTTGTATGATGTAGATTCTCCTGTTGATTTCAAGTTTTGATTTTGTTGTATAAAACTAGCAAGAAGATCCAACATTGCTCAAGACCAAATGAGGACCCACCCCTACTCTGTACTTTACTCATGACACCGTGTGACTTTCTTTGTTTTCACTGCCCCACCCCTCCTCCCGTTTCACTTTGTTATATAGTCGAAAGAAGGTGAAATGTTGGAAAACTCTGAATTAGTGTCTTCTCCATATGGTTTAAATGTCATAAAAACCGAATGTATCCATTTTGAAATTTTTTCAGATGAGAATCATTTATAGTATTTGAACTACTGTTCTGATTTTGAATGTTATTCTCACAAACAATCGGCAACCATTGATTTTTCACCTAAAAGATACGGTCAGCAATGAAGGCTCTAAGCCATCTCACCATGTGGGACTGAAAGCAATAAACCTGGATCTTGTATTGGCAAATTCTATGATTGATTGAATTAAATGTTTACTCCTCCATAATTACATTTGCTTAACAGGATCTCTTTGATACAAAATATGTTGCATCTGATGATTTCTGCTCTACATGGGGGATGGGACATCATAGCTGACCTGAAGAGTTTCAAAAGTTTTGTAGACCCCAGAAGTGAGTGAGACTGATTTCTAGTTGACGAGATCCTCTTTGTCACAGTTTTTTAAGATGCCCCTCCCCCCTCTCTCTGTGTAAAACAGGACCTGTAAGTCGTCGGTAATGACTCATACTTAAGGGTTTCGGACTAGACTGAAGATAAGAGAGGCCTCATCTGATCGATCGGCTGAGCATGTCAAGTCGTAATATCTATAAGTTCATCTTGAACTTTATTATTTTATGTGATTCTTCCAAAAATGAAAACCTTATTTTTATTTTCTTCCCAAAGGCAGGGTTTTGAGAGCAAAAGAGTACCGATGCTAAGGATGTTTTCTGAGAGTAATGATGTTACCCTTTCCATAAAATTCCTTTCTAAGAGTAATAAAATGTATTCTGAGACAAATGTGTTCTAGGACTATAAAATAATTATCCTACTTTTAGAATTTAGTTTTACAATTTATTTGGCATTCAAAAATCCATAGATAGTTGGTATGCTGTAAACCAATTCAGTATCATCACTTTGTAAAGTTCAACAGGCTGCCCACCTGTTGCAGTTTTGAAAGACCAATGTAAATGATACGATAGGGTTTGATGACTATCAGCTCAGACAAACTAGGAGGATTGCGCTTGTGTTGCATTACATTTTATTCTTTCTCGATCGGAACGCTTACTTTTTATTTAAATCGAATCAGTTTTGCTGAATTAATAATTCGGAGAGTTGAATGTAATTAACTCTCTGGTCTTAAATGTTTAGTCTATATACTAATTTAAAAATATAAAATGGACGTTTTGTTTTTGTCTATCGGTTGTGAAGATGACTGTGATCATGCAGTCGTTTTGTGAGTCCAGAGATAGCGTGTCAATCTGATCCGAGCGCTGAAGTATCTCCTGCATGTAAGGCATCTATGGGATGATTCGAGAGCAGAGGTATTGCCTGTTGTCTTTTTGCATAGCACATTCCATCATGTGTTTGTCAATGCATTCAGATTCAACAATCTTGGTTCCTTTGTTGCTTGTAGTCTACTGTTTTGAATTATGTTTTCTCACAAGTTAGTATAGTATAGTTAGTATAGTTAGTATATTATAGTATAGTTAGTATATTATAGTTAGTGTAGTTAGTATATTATAGTTAGTATATTATAGTTAGTATATTATAGTTAGTATAGTATACAAACCGAACTATTTGAGGGATACTTTGAAGCCGTTTTTTAACTGTTTCTGCTGTCATCCTATGGTTCCTTTGTCCTTGGCCAGCTCATTGTAAAGGAGCTGTTTTCACAGTCTTGAGTCTGACCGGCGGAATGGCAACTACTTTGTTGTAAATTGCTGCTGTATTTAAGAGAATGACAACAAACTCTTATGTATAGAAATATGATATATTCTTATGGCTAAGTTGTGCCAAACAAATAGTCAGGTCATCTAGAGGGTTTAAAGTGCACAAGTGTTGACGGGAGTTGATTTCTTTAAGTCGATAGCCAAACACTTTCTGTTGATTCCATTTCAAAATGGTTAATCTGTAGTGTTTGTACTACTACAATAGCAATGACTGGTCACGGTTAATAATTTTTAATCTATGCTTAATTTTTAAGCCCAGTGCTAGGCTTAAAAAATAGATTTTTACCATGCTGAAAAAGATCTGAACTTTTCTGCATGACATTTTTGCTGCAACAAAAAATCGCATACAAATCTTCAAGCTTGCAATCAATTGTCATCTGCAGAACAAGAATTATCAAATACCAACTTGTGATAGAAATGTCCTTTCCAGGAATTTCAACCACTGGTCAGAAAGCTGTTTTCCCAGTTGTCGTACTCGCTACTACTTAAACCAGGTCAGGAAAGTGACGACATGTTTTACTTTTTTATTAATAAAACTTTAAATTTATTTATAGAAACATTTATTTTAAATTGGTTTACAGATATTCTTATATTTGAAAAAATATTTTACTTTTAATATTTATTATTTCTGTAAAAATCAGTTTACGGATATTCTTACATTTTTACATACATTTTTGACAAGTTCTTCAAATTAAATAATACCATTTACTTTCGAGGAGTTTCAAAACCAGAACTTGTTTGGATTTGTAAATACACAAAATTGACACTGAAGAAGCACTAAACGTACTCGTGATTCCTTAGTATTTTGGAAATACAAAAAAAAAAAAAGAGAAAATGTTGCCAATAAATACAGAAAACAAACATTTATTTGGAAACACAACTCCAGTTGTGGCCGATAAAACCGAATGGTTAATATGCTTGCAATGGCTGACTTTTTCCTGTTTTTGTTGTTTACAACATTTATAATCTATTTTTAATATTTATTGTTGTCTAATTTTGAGTTTTAAAATCAATTTTAACACAAACATCAAATTTAAATAAAAGAAACGTTTTTTTTTTTAAAATGTCAAAAAGATTTTTATTTGAGCTGCCCACTTTTATGTTAATTTTGTTTTACATATTTTAATTGTTCTTCCAAAGGTTACTGATTTATTTAAGTGTTAACATGTTTTTATTTTTTACTTTTACATTTTTTTATTGCTATAGTCACAGAAAATAATGGACAGTCATTTTGTTTTTATTTTAATGGAAATTGCTTCAGATAAGGCGTGAAGCCATTTGATTTAAGAAACTAACAAGAATAAAGAATGATTATCGCAAAGACAAATGTCTACTGTCTTTAGCCTTGAAAAGACCAAGGTTATAGATAGAAGAAAAACAGTCAACAGGAAAAGAGTTTTACAACCTTGGAGTTCTTGAAAAAAATGCTACTGGAATAAGATGCTGTATTACAATGAGGTATCAAAACATGGAGACCACTAGACTAATAAGTCAAACGAGCTGTAACAAAGAAAGCAGGGACTAGATAAGATAACTCTGAAGAAAACATGCCATAATAGTATTTACAAAAAGACTGAAACTAGCAACATTATGTCTGAAAGAGCGGTTGTAGCGAAGTAGTAAAAAAAGGTGGGGCAAATCAAATTACAAATACATTGCTGCACTTTATCAAGAAAGAAAAAAATCAATTAAAACAAAGTATTATTCGGAGTAGTGTCTCCAAATAAATGTTTGTTTTCTGTATTTATTGGCAACATTTTCTCTTTTTTTTTTTTGTACTTCCAAAATACTAAGGAATCACGAGTACTTTTGGTGCTTCTTCAGTGTCAATTTTGTGTATTTACAAATCCAAACAAGTTCTGGTTTTGAAACTCCTCGAAAGTAAATGGTTTTACTTAATTTGAAGAACTTGTCAAAAATGTATGTAAAAATGTAAGAATATCCGTAAACTGATTTTTACAGAAACAATAAATATTAAAAGTAAAATATTTTTTCAAAGAAAGAATATAAGAATATCTGTAAACCAATTTAAAATAAAAGTTTCTGTAAATAAATTTCTGGAAGAATACTTAACATAAGTAAATCCTTCTTAGATAAGAGAAAAATCCAGGTTGTCCTCGATGGTCGTACATCTAAACAATGATATAAATGTGGGAGTACCTCAGGGGTCTATCCTTGGACCTCTATTATTCCTAATATTCATAAATGACCTCCATGACAAAATTGTGAGATGGGTATATATGCTAATGACACGATGCTCTATAACAGACATGACAGGAAAACAAATGAACACATACCTAAGAAATGGCAGAAACACTAGAGGATGATCTCCAATCTGTGTGTCTGTGTACATTTCCTTAAGCAATAACTCTGTCAATTTTAAGTCTACAGACTCGAAATTTTATATACAGGGTACTGAGATTTGGGAAAATCGATGTGATCGGTTTTCGGCCAGAAATTTAGCGATTAAGGGGTCAAAGTTCAACGATTTGACCTTTGAGAACTCTACCAAACTCCTCCGACAATTTTTGGTCTAAACACTTGAAATTTTAGATATAGGTTCCTTGGACATGGGTCCAACTTAATAACTTGATTTGAGCCCAAAACAACAAATTTTAAGGGGTCATAATAGAGGTCAAAGTTAAAAAAATTGACCACTTTTTTTTTTTGCTCGACATACATCTCCAAATACCCGGGCAACGCCGAGCACCCATGCTAGTATATGTATGTATGTGTGTGTATATATATATATGTATATATACTAGCTGTACCCTGCCACGCGTTGCTGTGGCTCAATTTGGTGTAATGGCAAAATCCCCATATTAAGAATGCCATATTAAAAATGGCTTTTGGAATACCACAGTTCTCCCCACGGTAAGACTTTTTTTTTTTAATAAATTGTTAGTTGAAAGCACAGAATAGTTACCCCCTCTATAGTAAGAATGGCTAAATAAAATAACGGTTTTCTTTGTAGAAACGTATCTGTATGTCACCTAAAAATTTCTATAATGAAGGAAAAGCATTCATATTTTTTTATAAAACTCAACTTCTGGTACAAAAAAAAAGTGTATTTTCACTGTTAAAAGTTTTCTGGAAAAAAAAAGAAGCTGTAGACTAACAATTTATGGTAAAAAAAAAAAGCAAAACCTCAACAATCAACTGACGTATAATGCCAAAATATATTTTTTTGGCAGATTTGCCGTTCAGTTGTACAAATAGCCTACAACCCTGTTATCAAAAAAAGGGACACGTTGGGTCGTCACCAGAATATATCAGGAAGTTTGTTTACGCATAATTTATTTTAGATTAACCACATTGTTTAACAAATAAAAGGATTAAATGTGTTTAATTTTATAATTTATTATTGTTTCATAATTAAACATTTAAAACATTAAACAATACAAATAATACGTTGTTTAACAAATAAAAAAGAAATGAAAAATGAAGTTTTAAAATGATTAAATGTGTTTTATTTTATAATGTAAAATTTTTATTTTATAATTTAAAATTTAAAACATTGAACAATACAAATAAGATTTTGGTTTGATTTTACATTTTATATTATTCTCGGGTGCATATGATGACGCGTCTCCACAATAATTCAATATTTAACTTCATCTTTCTTATTTCTTTTCGAGAACAAAACCAAAATTTTATTTATATTGTTTAATGTTTTTATTTTTGAATTATAAAAATAAAACACATTCAATCATTTTAAAACTCCATCTTTCATTATTTCTCTGTTTTATTTGTTAAACAACGTTGTTAATTTTAATTAAATTTCAATAACAGGATTATATTTTCAATAATCACGTAAATATAAACAAACTTTCTGTTTACGATATACGTACACGGGTGTCGACTCAATGTGTCCCTTTTTTGATAACAGGGTTGTAATTGTACAACTAAACGGCAAATCTGCCTTTTTTAAAATAATTTTACACTATCTTATATAATAAATTGTTAGCTGAAAGCACAGTATAGTTACAAAACATCCTCCCTCGCTAATATAAAAAATAAAAAAAATTATTATTTCAGCACGATACGAAAAATGCATAATAAACTGTACTTTCACCTAACAATTTGTAGTTTTAGTAATAAAAATAAAATTTTGGGTACTTATATATTTTTTGTTACTGTGCTGAAATAATAATGTTAATATTTTGAAAGGCATTCGTAACATGGGAAGGATAGTAAAAATTAAAAAAAAAGATACCGTGAAAGTTTAATCTAACCAAAAAAAACTATGTAAAAATAGCGTGATATCAAAAATGCATAAGCACCAAAATGCGGTTTAATTTTACAGGAGATATTGTTCCCGGGTGCATACGATTGCAGATGGTAACCGTACTATGTTTACATATATTTTTTTTAATATCTAATAAATGTAAGGTGAAAGCACAAGATAGTTAGAAAACACCCTCACCTACTCTGTAAGAATGGTTTTCCAAATAATAACGATATATTTCAGCACGGCACCAAAACTACATAAGAACCGAAAATTTCATTTTTATTGGTCAATGTTTGTCATTCTAAATAAAATGAAAGACATGTAATCACTTCAAAACTTCATCTTGCAGTTTATTTTTTTAATTTGTTCAGCACATGATCAAATTTTCAATAAGTATGTTATTATATTTTACACATTTAAAGGTTGTAAAACATGTAAACAAACTTTTGCTCGATACGGGTGACGACTTTTAAGAGTCCCTTTTAGTGATTACCTTGTGTGAGAATATATCTACAACTAAACGGCCAATCTGCCCCCAAAAAATCCGGTATTATTTTACTTTAAGGCCTGTCTCGCGTTTGTATATATAAGAAAATAATGCTTTGTAGATTTATTTAGGTGTGCTGAAAACGAATATGCAGACCGTTTCCGTCGCAAAAAAAAAGTAGTTTTCATGATATGAAGAAATTACTTTTTCGAAAAGTGGGTGATCACTTTGTGATGTAAATCTAACTTGGAATGAGCACCCACTTTGTGGCCACGTGAGAGAGCGGCATTTTTTGTGTGTTTATTTTTGTTTGATTTCCTTTGCATGGTAATAACCCCTGGATTCTGGGACTATTTTCCATTTCACAGCTAGCCATCGTTTATGCTATGCGCGAGCATAAACGAAGGTTGGTAAATATGCACTCGCGTACCAATCTGCCTTGTCAAAAAAACCTTATATGCAATAAACATGAAAGAAAATGCCCCCCTCTCTCAGGTGGCCAGAAAGTGAGTGCTTATGTTAAGTTAAATTTACATGGAAAAGTGATCACTGAATTTTCGGAAAAGTAAATTCCTCATATCATGTAAAGTATTTTTTGCGATGGAAATGGTTTAGTTTCGTTTTAGCACACCGAAATCTACAAAAAAAATGTTTTGTTATATACGAACATGAGACGGGCCTTCGGGGGAGAAAAATTTGCATGTAAAACCGAAAATGAAATTGCTAGAATAAAAATGGACGCTATTTTTTTTTCGGAAAAAACTAAATCAAAACGTTATAAAAGTTAAGATGGACAAATGAATCTAAAAGTAAAAAATAGGAATGTTTTTTGTACTTATCGATTAAACAGTTGTTGAAATATTGTAAATCGGAAGTCATCAACTCATGGGGCATGGGTAAAAATAGTTCCGCATTTACTGAAAATATTTTTATTTTATTTAATAATAATTTCTGTGTTACTATTTTAACGATTTAAAAAAAAAGTGTATTATAGTCAGAATCGTTATGTTTTGTCATTTCAAAATGGTAAACTGGAAGTATATTCGCTGATCGACTCAGATAAAATCGGAAATTTTCCCCGATGAATAAAATTTTTTTTTTTTTTAATAAGGTAATATTTACTTTTTAATATTTAAAAACGCAGTTAGATGATAAAGATTCACTGTTATAAAATTTCACAGAAAACGGGATTATAAATTTCTAATTTATTGATTTATAATAAACCAGACGTTCCATTTTTATATATATAGATATATACAAGTGAAACTGTGTGTGTGTGTTTGTGTCTGTCTGTCTGTGTACATTTCCCTACGCAATAACTCTGTCAATTTTCAGTCTACAGACTCGAAATTTGATATACAGAGTATTGAGATTTGAGAAAATCTTTGTAATCCATGTTTGGCCAGAAATTTGGCTGTTAAAGGGTCAAAGTTCAACGATTTGACCTTTGAGAACTCTACCAAACTCCTCCACCAATTGTGGTCTAAACACTTGAAATTTTAGATATAGGTTCCTTGGACATGGATCTAACTTAATAATCTGATTTGAGTCCCAAACAATAAATGTTAAGAAGTCATAATAGAGGTCAAAGTTAAAAAAATTGACCGCTTTTTTCTTTCTTTTTTTTTTTTTTTTTTTTGCTCAACATACACCTCCAAACACCTGGACAACGCCGGGCTGAAATGCTAGTATGGATATATTTTTGTTTAATCTATAAATTGAACGTGTCTGTGTGTCTGTGTGTGTGTACATTTTCCTATGCAATAACTCTGTCAATTTTCAGTTTACAGACTCGAAATTTGATATACAGGGTATTGAGATTTGGGAAAATCTTTGTAATCCATGTTCGGCCAGAAATTTGGCTGTTAAAGGGTCAAAGTTCAACGATTTGACTTTTGAGAACTCTACCAAACTCCTCCGCCAATTTTGGATCTAAACAGTTGAAATTCTAGATATAGGTTCCTTGGACATGGATCAAACTTAATAACTTGATTTGAGCCCAAAACAATAAATGTTAAGGGGTCATAATAGGGGCCAAAGTTAAAAAAATTGACCGCTTTTTTTATGCTCAACATACACATCCAAACACCCGGACAACGCCGGGCTGAAATGCTAGCTTAAAATAAATGTTTCTGTAAATAAACTGATTTTTAGAGAAATAAATATTAAAAGTGAAATTTTAAAAAAAATATAAAGTAATGTCTTTCAATCGAATAACCTCAAAATGTATGTCGATTATAAAACGTCCTCAACAATTGCATCCATGGTTGTAATAGGTGAAGTAAAAAAAAACATAAGTTGGTAGGATATTAAAATTAACATTAAAATTGTTTACTTTCAAGGGCTTTCAAAATTGGAACTCGCTTGGATCGGAAAATACACAAAATAATCTCTTGATTTAAAGACCCAAGTTGAAATCTGCAAAGATGATGCTAATCTTTTGTTCTTGTGTCGAAGTGCATTATACGCAATAGTCCGATGTGATGCTTCCATTATTCGTGCCCTCCCCTAAAGATTTTGTGCCCCTAACCAAAGATGGTTTGAATCAAAAATAAAAATTGCTTCAGCCTAGCAGGATTTCTCCTTCATTGATCAAGGATGGAAAGATGAAGTGTAATATCAGAACAGGTACTACACTTTGCTCCTAACTTAAAAGCCAAGTTTACCACTCCAGAAAGCACTTTACTCCTAATGCAATCCTCTACCTGTATGAGACAAATATCTCCTAAAATAGAATACTGTTCCTATTTACAATGCCTCCCCACGGGACAGAGTTAGGCACCAGGGTCGTTTTTTTAACATGGAGAAAAGGAACAAAAATAAAAATTGTCTCAATCGTGAAGGATTTCTCCTCCACTGAAAGAGAACAAGAAACTGAAGTGCAGCATCTGAAGAACAGATACTACACTTTGAGGTATTTATTTGCTCCCCCACCGAGCAAATTAGGCACAAGGCCGATTTTTAAAGTGAGGAGTGAAGGGGAAATGGGAACCAACTCCCCGGGGAGTAGGGGAGCTGGATAGTAACAATTGGTATCAAAGGTTTCCCCTACATTGACCAAGGTCTTATATGTGGGGTTTCCCCCACATATGGTCTTTGCTTGCAGTATCTGTTCCGGCAGGTACTACACTTTGAGGTATTTATTTGCTCCCCCACTGAGCAAATTAGGCACAAGGATTTTTAATGTGAGGAGTGAAGGGGAAATTCGGACCAACTCCCCGGGGAGTAGGGGAGCTGGATAGTGATAATTGGTATGAAGGGTTTCCCAAGGTCTTATATGTGGTGTTGCCCCCACATATGGTCTTTGCTTGCAGTATCTGCCGGAACAGATACTACACTTTGATCTTGTTTATATATTTTATTGTTTTAAAATTTTGTAAATACAATTAAGTAAAAAAAACAAAAGATTTTCAAACAACAAAATTAGGCACAAGGCCCTACAAGAAATTGGGGAGGGGAAAGGTTCAGGGTCTTTGTGACTAAAGTGATTAAAAGTAATAAATGTAGACTTTGGAGTCTTACTCTTGACTAGCAACATTTACCAAAATACCTCATTCACTCTATGGATCTTAAACTAACTAATAAATCCCCAGCGTTTAAGAATCAAAACCATATTTACAATTTATAAACAGTTGTCTGTGTGTTTGTGTATGCATTTTTTTTTTTTTTTTTTTTTTTATATTAATTTTGTGTGTGTGTGTGTGAAAAAGTAAAGTTCAATTTCATTGGTAAAGAAAAAAGTTTTTGAATTAAGAAAAGGATTGCTCGTGGAGAGGGGAAAACTAATTAAAAGTGTTCATATCAAAAACAAAAAATAAATCCTACTGGGTTGTTAGTGAGACCCCCTTGTACTAATCTAGGTGACTAGACCCCCCACTGTTTTCTGGGGAACCGAAAACAAGCAGGGCGATCCCTAATGGGGATTGGGGAAAATATCTTAATGGCAGTGGGAGAAAACAAAGCAACGGGTGGAAGGGGTTGGAAGGTGACCTCTGAGTAGGGGAGTGACCGGGGATGTTGAAAAAGCAAGGATGTGGCACAAAGGGGATGGGCAGACTCAGAGGTTCTCTAGTACCAAAAAATAAAATCAGGAACAGGATCTCATTTATACCACCAGTCAAGAGTCTTCTTAAGTTTTTCTTAGCTTGAACCTAAGCGGGATGGGTTCCGAAGGCCCCAGCACCGCCCGTGCCATGCTTAAGGAGGGAACATGTATTGAAACTTGGCTCCTCGGATACACAAACTAGTGCTGTGCACCCACCTCTCGTCAAATTCCACTCTAGGCAACCTCCTCGAATCGCATCTGATCTTTACTTTAAGCAAATGTTTAAAGTAAATGATCAGATCCCGATCAGGAACAGATATCCCTTCGCGGACCAACTTGAGGCGTGTGATCCAAATCACCATGCGCGCTACTGCCAGGATCGCCAGGACAACCATTCTTTCCTCCCTGGGGAACGGCGGCTCCATGTTGTACACAAAATAACCTTCGTCGAGATCGAGCGGACATTCGGCATTGATGCGAGCCGTTACCCCCTCGACGTACTCCAATAAGGGCTGGATCCGGCTGCAACTAAAAAACGCGTGCCCGATCGTTTTGGGCTTGCGTTCGTCACAGCGCAGACAGAAGCCCCTCGTATTTTCTTTATACCGGCAGAGTTTGTCGAGAAGGGGCAGTGCGTTACGGACCAGTCGCCAGGTGAGGGAAAATTCCGAGTTGTTCAGAATCTCCTGTCCCGGCGCTCAACTCCAATGAGAACGGACAACCTCCATCGACCATCCCATCCGCCTACAAAGTGGATCCTTCGCGGTCCCCTCCACTAGCTCCCAATATAGTTTCTTCCTTGGCTGATCGAGGATACTGGTCCCCGGCAAAGCTCTAAGAGCGGTCTGGCATTCGGAGAAGAACTTAGACTCCCCCCTCGGTCTACGACGACCTTCTACCGAGGGGTTGGGTTTGAGATTGGGAAACGAGTTCTCAACCACAGGGACCCAAGGAGCGTCTTCTTCAAGCGAACGACCCAGGAAAGCTAATCTCTCGGCATTTCTATGACACAAGAGACTGGGCTGACCCAGGCCTCCCTAGCTCGGCCTCTGGACACAGACCTCTCTGCAGACATAATGCTTACCATCATTCCACAATAGTGAATCAAGGCGCCCTTGCAAGCGGGTTAGTCGTTCTGCAGGGAGAGGAAGTACAGACAATCGGTAAAGGATGAGCGGAAAGACGTATGTAGCACACGCCTCCGCCCGACCCTTCAAGGACAATTTCCTTCCAATCCAAGTCTTCACCGACGATTTGACCTTGCCATATACTTCCGACCAATTCTTTTCCAGCTGAAGTCCCGGTCCAAACCAGACACTGAGAATACGGACCGGTCCATCGGTCCAGCTGAAAATACCTGGAAGCGAGTTTACCCCGGTCCAGGCCCCCAACCGCAGGCCGACAGACTTGCTGCGGTTGAAGATGGCCCCTGTGACTTCTTCGTATCGAGCGAGCGCCTCGACCACCGCTTGAACGTCCGTGTAGCAAGACACGAACACGGTGACGTCATCAGCGAACGCGGAAACCCTGGCTCGTGTGCCTCCAGAGAGGGCTATTCCGCGCAGGACTGGTGTAGCCGCCTCGTCCCTTAACTTGCGAAGGAGGGGTTCCAACGCCAGGACGTACAACAGAAGCAACAGCGGACAACCCTGACGCACCGACCGAGAGACAGCGAATGACTTTGACAGCTTACCATTGATCTGCACCGCTACCGTCGGCCTATCATACAGGACAAAGATCCACTTGCGGAAGTCCGGATTAAATCCGGCGGCCTCTAACACAGCTCCCAGGAACCGATGGTCGACCCTATCGAATGCCTTGGACTGATCTAAACTGATCAACGCGGCTTCGGCGTCGTCTTCTGTCCCCTCTATGATCGAGCGTATCAAATGCAAATTGTCTTGAATTGATCTCCCCTTCACAGCATAAGTCTGGTCCGGTTCGATCAAGTCAGTGATGACAACCTGCAAACGATTCGCAAGAATCTTGCCAAAATCTTTAACTCTGTGTTTAGCAGAGTCAAGGGCCTAAAATCGTCGAAATTTTCCACCTCACCATGCCGTTGACCTTTCCTCAGCAATGTGATCACTCCCTTGGTCACCTGTCCAGGGATGGAACCCTGAGCAAACCAATGGTTGAACATATCCTTCAGAATAGGGACCAACATGGGAGACAGCCTCAAGTAGAACTCGTAGGGTAAACCATCAAGCCCCGGGGATTTGTTGTAGCCGACCTGCTTCAACGCAGTAATGACCTCATGTTCAGTAACAAGACCATCACAGCTAGCCGCCCGAGCCGCCGTGAGGCGGGGCGAGTCAGCCAAATAGCTGCCAAACTCCTCGACCCTGAGTCCGGGTATTTGGGTGAAGCGCTCCGATAGATGCTCCCGAAACCCCTCGCAGATCTCCCGAGTCGAAACTAGGGCGTGTCCTTCCAGGTTATGTACTTTACGAATGTACCCGTCCGAACCGCGCCTTAAAGCAGCCTTACGCTCAACAGCGTCAACATTCACAGCCTCGTTGGAAACTTTCATTAATCTAGCCCTAACTACTTGACCTTCATACCGCTCGCTAGCCAAGCGGCTGAGGTCTTGTTTAGCTAGTGCTACCTCTAGGGGGTCCTCCCCCTCCACCGCCCGGGTCAGCTTATCCTCTAAGCGCTTCTTTGCCTTAGCCTTATCTAACGCGAGGCATTGGCTGTATTGGACTGAGAAGCGCCTAATTTTGGCCTTAAGACTAACCCACCACTTACTCCCTGTAACCGCCCCCACTAAAGCCCACTGAATTAATTCTGTAACCTTCAACCGGTAGTCCTCCAACTCCAACAAGGTGCTGCTGAACTTCCAGTATCCGGCTAGTTTAGGCCTAGCACTTAAGTTCAAACGGGCCATAACGAGTTTATGGTCCGAGTGTCCTAACAAGTGGAACGTGGGGTACGATAGAAAGTCTACATCGCCTCTTCTAACTAACATCCGATCCAAGTAAGTACTCGGATGGGAAGGCGTTCCAGGATGCCACGTCCACATCTCCCGCCCCGGATGATCCAGACGGAATCTGTCGACGAGATCACACGAGGCCATCAGGTCGAACAGAGTGCTGTCACACCGCACCGACCCACTAGTCCTTGCGACCTTATCTATATTGGGATCAAGGATTGCATTCCAATCACCCATTAGAACTACCCGTTCCAGATCCACTAAGAAGCCCTCCAACCGTTGAAAAAAGGATGCCCTCTCTACAGCAGAATTGGGAGCATAAACAGTGACAATCCGAAAAACACTACTATTAACGGCAACATCAACGACAACTAGCCGCCCGTCCTCGCCTGCGTGAACAACATTCACTGACGCTGACAGGGTGCGACTCACTAGCAAGGAGATTCCACGACTATAAGTATTGCCATATGCTGAGTAAACATCGTAATCGTTCACCAGCACCTGACAATCCTCGTCACAAATAAAGTGGGTCTCCTGTATAGCGGCAATATCTACATTAAGGGACACCAAGTCTCTCACAATGCGCGAGGCCTTGCTTCGACACCTGATGCCCCTCACATTCAATGTAGCCAAGTTCAAAGCCATGTTCACTTACCTTATTCAGTGTCACAGACGGGTCTGAAATCCTTGGCAGTGAGGACGTGGCAGGCCTGGCCGAGACTGCCGGTAAGTAGGTCTGATGAGGGTACTCCGTCCTTGGCCACACCCCCCACGTCCAGGGGAAAGGTTAGTTTAAGTGCCCTGTAGAAAGAGGGGTGGATGTACACGGGGACTCTGCCCTCACATTTGTAGAAAAAATTGTTCAATGAAGGATGGTCCCTGTCCACCAGCTGCTGGACCGGGATCGCATTCTTCGCTGCATCTATCATAGCGCAGAGGGCTTGAGTCCTTGTGTCCTTGTTGACTCTAACGAAAGTGGTCAACAAGGGAGCGTCTTTAAATTTCGCCGGGTCTGCGACGCTGTACCCGCCGACATAGGCGAGACTCCTCAGCTTGTTATACCGGACCTTTTGTTGTCCTTTAAGGTCCGGTATTGTTTGGTGTGGATCTAGTTCGCAGATCCTACCTCCTGGCAAGAACGGAAGTTTTTTCGTTCGCTCATTGCGAACCGCAGTTGTTGGGGGAGGGGGCTCTTTAGGTTGAGGGAGGGAGGAGGGGGGTGGGGTCGGGGTAGCTTTCACAGTCTCTTGATGGGGAGATTTATCACAGGATGGGGGGCATATACAGTTTTTGGGGGCCTTGGGGAGGGAGTGGGAGAGTTGTTCGGGCTGCTGGGGTGGTGGGATGACGGCGGGATCAGCCTGTGTTTTGTCGGAAGTGTCTTCCTCAGTAGGTGTAGGGGGGTTAGCTCGCATCTTCCGGCTTTTCCTCCTCCTGGCCCTCCTGATCTCTGACGCGCTCAGTGTTGCTGTTGCTGGTGATTCCTCCTCTTCCTCTGATGCGACCTCCTCCTCAGACTCTTGTAACTTGCTCTTGTTTGAGGAGGAGGGTGCTGCATGTCCATATTTTCCGTGCCTACTTGCTTGTTTTCTGGCTGGTCTCTGGTCACTGTTGGAGGGGTTGATTTTTTAGCTGTCTTCCCTTTTTTAGTGACCGTCGACCAACCTTTCTGTGCTTCTGGGAGGCTGGTGGCTGGAGTGGGCGTGGAGACTTGTGGTGTATTTTTGACTGGCCCTGCAACTTTGCTTTGCGTTTTCCCACTCTTTTTCGGGCAGTCTTTGGCCATGTGGCCTTGTAGCTGACAATGCCAGCAATGGGGCTTCCTCCCCTCCACTATTAGGGAGAGCGTCCACTCCCCGAATTTCAAAGTGGCCGGAATGCCGTAGAATCCCGCTTTGTCCAAGACCATCTGGATTTTATAGTCCCCAGTCATGATGTTTCTTAGACCGCGGACTGGCGTGACTTCCTCCACGTCCCCGTATTGACTGAGGATGGCCCCCAGTTGTTGGGCTTCCATATAGCAGGGGACGTTCAGAGCAGAAACATTTGCCCTCCTCCTGTTCATGTAAATGGGCTGTAGCTTTATGTTTCTGCTCTGGTGACTGGTCCTGGACAGCTTGATCGCATGTTCGGGGGTGGGAAGCAGAACATCCCACTGCGCGTAGCTTCTTCTGCAGATGTAGTTGGCCAGGATGTTCTGCTCCAGCAGCACGTTTACCATTGTGTCTTTGTTGACACCCGTGAGGCTCCTCGTCTTGACGTCGGATGTAATCAGTGACAGGACCCTGTTCTGTAAGCTCTCGACCTGTCCTGGAAGGGGTTGGATGTCATTCCCCTTGGTGTACTCCTTGTACGTTGAGTCGAACAGCTTCCGATAGTCCTCGGGTGTCAACTTGCTCTGCTGCTCTTTGGGGCCCCATGCTGATTCACCGTCCTGTTGGGAGTCCGCTGGTCCAGGGACGGGGGATGTAGCTGGCACCTCTCTGCTAACTGCCGTTGTGGGAGTTGCTGGCTCGGGGGTCTGACCTTTACCAGTCAGAGTTGGCCAATCCGCGTTGGATATTGCGTGCTGGCTTTCTCTGCTTTCCGGGTCATTCCCTTTTCTCTTTTTCTTCCTTAGCTGCTGGGTGGCCGTCTCTTGGGGAGTAGGTGGTGTCTCCCCTCCTGGGGTTATATTCCCAGCTGCTGGCGTTGGCATAGCAGGTGCTATGGTCCAGGGAGCCGTTCCCACCAGTGTGGTTTGGTTGCTACTGGTTGGCTTCTTGTCCCCTTCCCGGGCTTCCTTATTCTCGTTCTTGCCCTCTTGGGGAGTACTGGAGGGCGGAACGCTGGTCTTTTCATCAAAAATGATTGCAGAGAGGCTAGTATGGCATTAAATAGCTCCTCGGTTTTGTCGTCGGAGCCTTTTTCCATATCCTCTGCTGCAACTGGGGTGTTGCCATTTTGGGGAGCGGGGGATTAATGTCCCGCCTTACTTCCCGTGGGATTGGTGTCCAGGAGTGCAGCTGGTGTAGCTCCTTCTGCATGCTCCTCGACTGCGGTTCTTGCGTCTGCATTTTCCGCCGGGTCGCCCTCGTGAGGAGTAGTTGCAGGTGGTATTCCGGGGGTCGCCACGGGCTGCGGTCCTACCCCATCATCTGTTTTCAAGGTCGCCGCGCGCTGGGGCCCTACCTTGTCTTCTGGCGCCGTCTTGCCGGGAGATGCATTGGCTCCCTCAAATGGGGAGTCGTCTGCGGGGGTGACGTACCCCTCCTGCCTGGCATCATGGCGGTAGCACTGGCCGCTGACGCGGACCAAAGTGTAGCGGGGAGAAAAGAAAACCCAGGGGAATAGAGGGGGTGGAGGGGGAGGAGCGGGCTCAGAAGAGATTAGTGTTTTTGACCTCCCCTCACGGGGATGTTGGGTTAGCAGCTCGAATCCCCCCGCGAGGGGGGAGAGCAGAGAAGAGAGACGCAGTGGGTGCTAGCGGGTCAGTGCCGCGTCGCAATTAAGAGAGAGAGGGGATAGACATTTCTGCCCACAGAGGGGAGCAAAAACGAAACACCCGCCCTACCTAACGTCACCCTACCCACTAACTACCCCAACGGAAGCGAGAAAGAGAACCCTGTCTGCTCGATCCACTGAGAGAGCAGCGAAAATAGACAAACTTTTGGCCTGGCAGGTCAGAGTGCTGCTCAGGCAATTAAGTGGTGAGAAATTAGAGGGAAGAGACCGGAACGAAGAAAAGCAACATGCAAAAAAGAAAAAATGAAAAAGAAGGTCTCAACTACCAGCGATAGTGGTGTTGGTCCCGAGATTCCAGTCTCCCAAAAGAGGGGATCGGTTTTCGGGTCCAAGCTCCCACAAATGTGGAGTCGGTCCTTTAGGTCCTGATTCCCCAAAGGAGGGGGTCGGTCCTTGCTAACAAAAGTTAGTATGAAAAAACACCTTAACCTAGCCCGGGTCAAGTTTCGTAACTGAGAGAACAGATACTATTTTTTTATTTGCTTCCCCACTGAGCAAATTAGGCGTTTTTTTATGTGGAGAGAGAGGGAGGGGGGAGGGAAAGAGGGATCCAGCTCCTGAGAGGTGGGAAATGGGAGCTGAATAGTAACTGTGGTCGTAGGGTGATCCCTACGTTGACCAAGTTCAGATATGTGGGGTTACCCCCACATATGGTCTTTGCTAGTCATAGCTGGTCTTTGCTTGCAGCATCTGCCGGAACAGATGGTATTTATTTGCTCCCCCACCGAGCAAATTAGGCACAAGGCCAATTTTTAATGTGAGGAGTGAAGGGAGGGGGAAGGGGAAAAGGGGACCAGCTCCCGAGAGGTGGGAAATGGGAGATGGTTAAAGGTCAAGCATGTGGGGTTGCCCCCACATCCGGTCTTTGCTAGTCATAGCTAGTCATAGCTTGCAGTATCTGCCGGAACAGATGGTATTTATTTGCTCCCCCACCGAGCAAATTAGGCACAAGGCCGATTTTTAATGTGAGGAGTGAAGGGAGGGGGAAGGGAAAAAGGGGACCAGCTCCCGAGAGGTGGGAAATGGGAGCTGGTTAAAGGTCAGGCATGTGGGGTTGCCCCCACATCTGGTCTTTGCTAGTCATAGCTAGTCATAGCTTGCAGTATCTGCCGGAACAGATGGTATTTATTTGCTCCCCCACCGAGCAAATTAGGCACAAGGCCGATTTTTAATGTGAGGAGTGAAGGGAGGGGGAAGGGGGAAAGGGGACCAGCTCCCGAGAGGTGGGAAATGGGAGCTGGTTAAAGGTCAGACATGTGGGGTTGCCCCCACATCTGGTCTTTGCTAGTCATAGCTAGTCATAGCTTGCAGTATCTGCCGGAACAGATGGTATTTATTTGCTCCCCCACCGAGCAAATTAGGCACAAGGCCGATTTTTAATGTGAGGAGTGAAGGGAGGGGGAAGGGAAAAAGGGGACCAGCTCCCGAGAGGTGGGAAATGGGAGCTGGTTAATGGTCAGGCATGTGGGGTTGTCCCCACATCTAGTCTTTGCTAGTCATAGCTAGTCTTTGCTTGCAGCATCTGCCGGCACAGATGCTACACTTTGATCTTGACCAAAAGGCCTAAGATAGAATACTGTTGCCACATCTGTGGAGCAGCTGTTTAGAGCATCTTTTCCTGCCTGGACAGGGTAGAAAACCAACTTCGGAATCTAATGGGAAATGACCTTTTCTTTTCTCTGCTGCCTCTATCTCGTAGAAAAAACGTTGCAAGCTTATCTCTGCTCTATCATTATTTTCATGGCAAGTGTTCAACTGAACTTCACTCTATGGTTTGCCTATTTAACTCATTCGCAACAAGCACTTGACTAGCTACAACAGTTATCAGACATTCCTCTTACTCTCTATCTGTGCGTAAAAATAAGTTAAAATTACATGAGCAGTATTTTTCCTAGAACTGTTTGTCTGTGGAACACAATATGATGGAACTGCTTCCTGGATGACTGTAACATGGTCGTTTTCAAATCTAACATAGACCGGTTCTTGATGAGCCATCCTCTAAAATTCATGAAATCATCCAATTTCCACCATCAACAATCATCACGATGTACCCATTAACCCTTATCCTTGAGTGAGTCTTGATAAACAGTGACTATATGGCTTCCCATCTGTGGAACACATTATTGCAGGATTGCTTCCCTACTGATTAGAACTGAGTCATCTTACAAATCTAATGTCAACAAATTCTTGTTCTATACCCTTAGTAATTAAACGCAGGGTCCTTCTACAGTTTACAAAATGTGCTATTTTTACGTACGACTAGCAGGGCACACTGCATTGCCCAATGCAGATTTGGTAATTACTATGGAGCTATGTCTCTATCGATTATTATATTGTACCCAGTATATAGTAGTGATTTCAAAAGTTTAAAAAGATGACTTGGGTACTATCAGCTAGAATTGAAACCAAAGCATTTAGTGTTACAGCCTTAGTTGTTGCTGTCTGAGCAGCTATTATCAGATTGATAAGAAATAGTAAAAAATGAATCGACTTTACATATAAACATATATATATTTGCACATGCATACAAGAGCACTTTAAATTAACTTATGTTTGCCAAGTTTCAATTATTTCAATTTTGAATTCTTAGCAGCTATTTTTACAAGCTAGAAGTGCATAAAAGAATTGACCACAAAAATGCAATCATTTGGTCTGCCTCTGCGACCTTACATCTCGAATGCGGTACACTTTGAAAAAATGGACGCAGACATAGTGAGTTTTAGAAATTAGATTTTCAAGTTAAATTCAATTTTTATGATAAAAGATACTGTATTGTGTAATAATTATGTTAAGGTAGAGAATAGTTAACAAAGGCCTCTCTCCATGTTAAGAATAGGTTTCTAAATAATGTTATTTCAGCACGGTCCATAAACTGTAGAAGTACCAAACACAGTGTCAGAACTCTCATAGTTTTCCTTGTTTTTCGATTGGTAATCATATCATCTAATGAACACTTATTCTCAAGTGGCCTTTGGCCTTGATAAGTGGTTACCAAAGAGTAAAAAAAAAGTTGTTACACAAGGGAGTCATATCCATCTGTGGAATTATGCCTGACCTAATTGTTACAACTTTCAAGATGCGTGTTCCGCCCACTCGTAATATTTCAAGTGCCCATTCACAAAATATTCACAAAATTCCATATGTTTATTTAGGTTATCTTTTAGCTCTTACGACTTTCTTTAATTTTGTCACATTCTTTTTGTTTTTTTTGTTTGTTTTTTTTACCCCACAAAAATCTGATGATTCCATATTCTGCAGTGCCATTTTTTTTTTTTTTTTAGATGTATTTTTGAGGCTTATGGAGTGTGTGTGTGTGTGTGTGTGTGTGTGTGTGTGTGTGTGTGTGTGTGTGTGTGTGTATAAAATGACCTTGTCTGTATGAGGTACAGTCTCTAAAACTACTGTCAATTTTTGGTCTATAGACTGAAACTTGATATACAAGGGAACAAACTCTATTTGGTTTTTAACCGGTAAAAATAGCTGCTAAGAGGTTAAAATTGAAAAAAATTAAAACTTTGCAGGTATAAGATGACTCAACATATGATGACAAAGCTTGAGAGCTACATACTTTGGTTTCGATTCTGGCTGATGGCATCCAAATCAAATTTTTCTTTTAACTTTTTAAATCACTACTTCATATTGTGTGCAATATAAGAATCAGTGAAGTATTGGCTCTATAATGATAATTACAAAATCTGCATAAATTAAAACATATTTAAGCATATTTTACGACTGGGTCATGTTGGACAACCACTACTATATATTAGGTAAACTATAATAATCAATAGAATATTAGCTCTATAATAATAAATATGAAATCTGCATAAATTAAAATATCATATATAAGCATAGTATATGACGAGGCGACACCGGATAGCTTGCTAGTAATAAATAATATTTTTATAAATATTAATTATTTTAAAGGGATCTTATGAAAATATTTTAATTGATAAATATTAATTATTTTTATGGACACATATTAGAGTTTTATGATTGCGCAATTATCAGTATAGTAAATGATAGTCAGCCACAAAGTCACCCTGCAGTCCAACCCTAACCCTAACCCTAACCTTGCAGTCCAATATTCACTGATATTGAATCATATTTATGAGTATACACTCTCCATCAAAAATGCTGAAAAAATGATGTTTTGCTCGTGTTTGTATTAATTTTTTTTTTTTTTTTTACATAGGTCACCACTTATCAAGGCCCAGAGGCTACTCTCGGATAAGGGTTAATGAGTGTACAGTAGTCAATGGGAAAATATCGTAGTGATCGTTAATAGTGGAAATTTGGTAAAGTGGATTACTTAAGGTGACGATTCATCAAGAATTATTCATAATAGAAGCAGCACTTGCTGTTTGTTTGTATATCTGTCTGTATTTTGACCCCCCCCCCCCCAGGAGATAATTATATGAAAACTTATGGCATCCAAAGGCGATGATGTTGTGGAGAACAGATAGTAAAAGACGAAAGAACCATAAAAATGATTTATTTATTTTTTTGGTGACGAGGCATTTTAAAATGAAAAAAACAATAAATCAATAAATATACTTATTTAAGGCTGTAAGGAGGGGAGAATTGCTATTTGCTTCCTCTCTTTCTCTAAATGCTTGAAACAAATTTCCTCCAGCAGTTTTTTTGTATTAAATATTTTTTTTTCTTTAACTTTTACATGATGGTGCAGATATATCTTCGAAGTTTAGTAACCTTTAAAATAATATTAAAACAAAAAAAATTAGTCATATGTCTTCCATTGGAAAACTTCTTTGCTTCGTTAATCTTTTGTAGTTATTAAATCATTTTGCTTTCAAGATTTTATGTTAATGCTGATATTATTGTAGGGATCATCAGTTGTTTACCATGAAAAACTGTTTTGGAGTGTATACATATATAATGTGTTTGTACTTTAACATTGTTTTGTTTTTTGTTGTTTTTCTACAGTTTAACGATATCATCAGAAATGTCCTCAACTGGCTTCAGTTGAAAAAATTAACAGCAGTCTGGGACACTTCCGATAATTGGAGATATTTACATTGAGGGGGCACAAGTGTAGCAAATTCATTGAAATAAGCACAAGGATGCGACAATGTGGTGATAGGACAGAGGTTGGAGTTTGGCAGCCAGTGTGGGATCTATTAGATTAGAGGTTCTTTTATTTGGGGGTGGGGGGACCCTGTCTAGAATGGAGAGATTAGAAGTTGTTGCACTTGCCCATATGTAGCAATCATATGCAGAACAATCACTGCACAGGCCGGGATTGTCCCACTCATTGTGCTGGTCTAAAATTGTTGTTTGATTCAATGCTGCAGCATAGTAATTCTCATCCCAGGCAAAAATCACAATTGATAAACAAACAATACAAGTGTGAA
>NC_136482.1:6092017-6114517 GCF_053919585.1 Euprymna scolopes | reverse complement strand
AAATGTAATGTGAACAAAAATTTTGCTATACAACTCCCCACTTAGGATTACCTTTATGAATCTGACCCCTAATTCTCAATAACCACTTACATTTCAATGGCAATATATTTTGTTGAAGGTGAATATAAGTCAACAAATCAGTTCTCTCTTTCACAGTTGAATGTTTGTTAAAAGAATGTGAAATAAATAACAACTTCCTTTCTATCTTTTCCTCTGAATCTTTAAAGATTTGTGTTATTCATTTTTCCAAGTGTCCATAGGTAGAGTAGGAGTACATCTTTATTGTGGAGTGAAGATGCTGTTCCTTTCCTTTATGTTAAAAACGAAATTAAATTGGATAAAATATATGAAGTCTATGAAATCGATTGAAAATAAAAATTTTAGTTTTTAACATGGAAAAATATTTGCCATATTTGATAAAAATAACTTTTCATTAACTTTTTGTTAATAAAAATATCACAAGAAAAAATAAACTATCACAAAGATAGATGGGAAAATGGAGTTTATTTTATATATATATATATATATATATATATATATATACAATTTTAGTAATTCAATAAATTTAAAATTTATGACATGAAATGGTTAAATTTCAAATCAAAAACTTTTTATTATTATTATATGTAAGACAAAGAATACATTTGAAATATTATATCTCCTTATCCTATAGGATTCCGATGTCTACCATCTCTTCAGAGGAGAAAATATTAGCAAATAATTATAATGGTTTACACCTTATTTGCTAAAACCAGTAAGACATGGAAAATCACAATTAAAAGTTTTTTTAAGCATTTAAATATCATAGAGTAAGGGAAGTTAATGAAAAGGATATTGAATTTCACATCCAGATTGCATGGTAAAATCCGAAGTGAAGGTTTTTGGTATCAGTGAGGTAATGGGATCCAATCTGTATTTTGAGTAATTCACGGCACAAGGTAACTGTCCGAAGTAGGCATACTTTCCTCTCTCTCTCTCTCTCTCTCTCTGTCTCTGTCTGTCTGTCTGTCTGTCTGTCTGTCTGCCTCTCTCTCTCTCTCTCTCTCTCTCTCTCTCTCTCTATCTATATATATATATATATATATATATATATATATATATACACTTTAGGGATGTACCAATTAATCAGCAGATAATCGGTAATCGGCTACTTGCCAATTAATCAGCCAATTAATTACTTTTCTCTTTCCTATTAAATTTAAATCATTTCATCACTGCCAAGTGATTCATCAGATAGCTTTGACACATTAACATAGTAACTACTAATTTAACTTAACATTTAATTAAATGTCTGGTCACTATTATGGTTTTTTGTCTTTATTAACTAAAAATGCAAAGTACAATTTCGAATTTTTAAATGAATATATTTGAACAATTAGATAGAAAAAAAAAGAAATTACAAACCAACTACAAAGTACAAGTTGTAATTCTTTAAGTGAATAACTAGAAGCTGAAGTTCTGCACCTGCTGCTGCTGCTCTACTTCCTCGTCTATTCTTGCTGCCTGCCTCCTCTACTCTCATAGTCTCCTCAATATTTAAAGTTGAATACTTTCATGTTGTAATGTAGAAACATCAGAGTTTATCGATTCTCAGGACACATCCTGTTCCTCATAGGTTCATACATATAATTACCAAAGAGCCTCTCTGCACAGAAATATTTTGAAACCAGTTTACTCAAAAATGGTAAGGTTCCTGTGTCTTCTTCCATCACGGAAATGGATCATCATTACTTGCGAGTAGTGATAAAGCTACATAATGGTCAAGTTCTTTTGTGCACTTAAGCATAAGGAATTTACTTTCTTGTTTCCATTGATTCATTGAATTGTTCAACAGTGGTAAAGATTCCACTTAAGTTAGAAATATCAGAATTAGATTCAACAGCTTTTGACAGAAATAACCTCAATGCTAAAATTGTAGGTATTATTGTCGATATGGTGGAAGTTCTGTGACTTGCTTCTTTGGTGATTTTTTCAAATGGACTCAATAACTGGACATTTTTTTTAACACGTCCCTAATGGTAAGTTGTTAAGGTAGAATCCTTGTATGAAAAAGCAAACGAATCTCCTATTAAAAATTCCTGGCTGAAGTTTTTTTCTCTGTATGTGTTTGACTGGTGAAGGAGTTGAGGGAACCACCTCAAATGGAGTAATGTAATCAGTGGCAAGCAAAGGATTCAACAGAATCGCAAAGAAATACTAATTGTATAAAGAACTCTATTGTTGATAACAAGCAAGTTGATAAAAAGCAACTCCCTTTTATTAAAGTTAGTTTTATGTTTACTTAATTACATTGCCATGATAACAAAAAAGTGAAAAACACTGCATAAAATTATTACATTTTCTGGGGGAAACTATTTAAGAAGTACATGGTAGTGTTCTGCAATATGTATTGACTAGGCATGCAATATTTCAGATCAGATATTTTAACAGTTTTGTGATGTGTGATTTTGAAATTAGTACATGTTTGACATTTAGTACTTTATTTCCACCACCAAAATTGAACATATCAGCATTTTTATAGAATAAAATGAAGTAAGTAGAAGTCGGAATTTTTAAAAAAATAGACATAATAATTATTATATATTAATTATATTGAATGTTCATATTTACTGTCATTTGAGTTTTATTTGATGATACTTTAAAAATTGTCCATGAGTGCAATTTTGTTATTATAAATGATACTCTTTTCTCACACCTCAAAAGGGAAGGTCAAAATTGAATTAGAAATAATTGTACTTTTACTTCTTATTGTCTTATACTTGGAGTGATGAAAACATCTTTTTTGACATTTGACTGGCTTTTTGTCATTTAGTTTCAAAGTTGCGATGTTGTAATTTACACTTGTTCACCCTCAGCAGAGTAGTGTATCCTGCTGATTTTGCTTCATTATCATTAGTGGAAAGTAGATGTAGAATCAAATCCTAAATATGTTTTTTATGCCAATCTTTTAAAATTAATATTTGAATTCTGAGTCTAGGAAAGTAGAACTACACAAGTTTTTAGATAGGATTAAAATCTTGTTTCCATCGATAGCTGAATTGTTCAACAATGGTAAGGATTCCATTAAAGTCAGAAACACTAGAATTAGATTTGACAGTTTTTGACAGAAATAACCTTAGAGCTAAATTTGTAAATATCATTGATATGGTTGATGTTCTGTGACTTATTTCTTTGTTGATTTCTTGAAATGGACTTGGGAACTCAGAAAAAGTACGGCCAAGGATGGAATACTGTTGCCATATCTGGGCAGGAGCTGCCAAAAACAGCCTATCATGCCTTGACAGAGTACAAAATAGACTTCGTGGTTTAGTGGGGGATGCCCTTTTCTCTACCCTGCAACCCCTCTCCCACAGAAGAGACGTTGCGAGCCTATCCTTGTTTTATCGTTATTTTCATGGCAGGTGCTCGTCTGAACTCCAATCCCTGGTCCCCCCTCGCCAAACTTTCACGAAAAACACCCGTCTAGCTGAATCCACTGTGAAAAATTTCCCCCACTCTATATCTGTGCCTAAATCAAAACGCGGATTTCATGAGCAAAGCTTCTTTCTTAGAACTGCACGCCTGTGGAACTCTGTTCCGTCTGCCTGCTTCCCTCCGGACTACAACTTGGATGTCTTCAAGTCTAATGTTAACAAATTCCTAATGAACCGCCCCCCTAATTAAACACTTCATAAAATCTCCTCACTAACGTGATGTACTTGCAATAACCCTTATCCCTGAGTGGCTTCCGGGCCTTGATAAGTGGTGATCACTGTGTAAAAAAAAAAAAAAAAAAAAAGAAACTGAATATTTTTTTGAACAAGTCCCTAGTGGTAAGTTGTTAAGGTAGGAATCTTAACAACATACATTACAAGAGGTTTTCATTATTCTTAATTTATTTTCAGCATATATGTTGAATTCCACTATGTGGTCACATCTTGAATGTGTTCATTTTTTTTAAATTAAGCTGATCCTGTATTTCAGTTAATTTGCTAATTGCTAATAGAAAGCGATTCAAGTGAGAGATTATTTCTGTTAGATGTAATGGTTGTCTTCACAGACTGAGTTACAATGGATAATACTTATTTTAAATCACATACCCTGACACCAGCAACCATATTTTCTCTATCTGTTGTAGCTGTCCAAATATCTGTAGTTCATGAAATGCTGCTAATTTAAACAAGAGACGATTGAATTTTTGTTTTACTTTTGTAAATATATCAAAAATTATTTTGTAGTAAAGTACTTTTTAATGGAATGCTGTAATTTGAACAAAATTTTGCAATAAGTCTATTAGATCCAATATCAGATGTTACAGATTATAGTTGAATATCAACAGTACAATTCCCGAACAGGAAAACTGAAAAGTGAAGTAATAATTTTCTTTGACAGTGATTTAAAGTAAATAATGATAATTCGATGGGACGAGAAAGGAGGGAAGTTTTCCATATGCTTACATCTATTTACCTCAAATTCAGTGCCGTTGTAAAAGTCGACATGTTTAATAGCATGTCATGCCTGTTATTTGATAATATGCTGTAGATGACGCATGTCTTCAATAAATTTTCACTGGCAAAGAGGGACTTAACTTGTCTTTCTTTACAATATAATTACTATTAGTATCATTCACAACAAGAAAATTTGCTGATAAATCAGCGTTAGAAGACCTATTAATTGGCCATAATTGGCTGATTATCAAAGGCCGATTAATCAGTAATTGATGATCAGCCAATCTGATAATCGGTACATCTCTAATATATATGCATGCTACGTATCAAATTATTAACGAGTTTACATTTTTCTTAATATTTAAGGAATGAGTAAATAAAAATCCATGAAACTTTTGAGCAAGTGCTTAAAATCCTATTCAGCTACTTATGTAAAAAAATAAAAGTATTTAAAGCAGTATTAGCGAAACTATGGCAGAAGATAGGAATTAAGTTATTAACAAGGCTGAGAAAAAAATACATATACCCATAACTTGTGTATTGAAATAATTTTCAAACATTAAATGAACTAGGAAAAATGCTTAGAACACAATAACTACATAGCAATTTCTACGTTGACATAAATAGTAGGGATATGCGATCCTTTTTTATGAATGACTTGTGAAAGACATTGTGACTTTTATGAAAAACGTTGGTCCAAACAATTAGTCAAGTTATTCCTCGCGATACCTCTTGGAGAGCATCCCACAACTCATCTTTGCTCTTAAATTGACATCCACTTGCATAGAGGCGTCACTTCATGATACGCCAAAGGTTCTCAACTGGGTTAAAATCTATCTTCCGTCGCCCAGAGAACTCCAGTTGTTGCAAATACTCTTTGCTTTTGTTTGCTGCATGCGAAAGAAGCATTATCTTGCATAAAAATAATAGTTCTTCTGACCGTCAACCTTTGTTTCTTCAGGCAAGGTTCAAAGTGCTCCTTCAGAAAAGCCATATAAGCATTTGACATCATTTTCAAGCCTTCTGGGACTTTCCATGTGCACACTAAAGTACCTCCAATAATCCCAGCCGAAATCATTATCCCACCACCACCTTGTTGGCGATTCAGCAATTACGATGGCAAGTTGTTTACATTGCGTGGAACAGTGCGAAAATTTCACAGTACGCGCAGCTCAGCATTGCCAACGTTTCCGAAGCTTTTGATACAAAACTACCAGTAAGTTTCTGAAACTAGTAGAAAAAATGTTATCTTGTTAATAATTTAACACGCAGTATATATATATATATATATATATATATATATATATAAAAATGTAAAGTTGGTTCGTTCTAAACGAATAAAACCATATTTCTACGTTACCAATTTATTTGAAATTTTCAGACAACCCATCTTTAGAGTCGAGGTATGTTTTTATGTTATTAAAATAAATTTACCTTGCGAATTATCAAAACATTAAAATATTAAATAAAATAAATATATTTTTTTAACCGTTACTGCGAATCTGTTCTGTTGATAAAACTGAACTTCCGGTTCGATTCATTTCACAGCCACGAATTGACGAAAGATTTCATTTTCTGTTAACTTGATAAGTAAAAAAAAAAACAAAAAAAAACATAATTCATTTGTTTATCTTCCAAATTTTTTAATTTACACATTTTTTCTTTATTATATAAGGCCAAAAAAAAAAGTTTGTCGATTGCTTTTTGAGTTTTTTTTTGTTGCACCGCCAAAAATGGCCGAAAAATCAAGTTGTTGTTGTTTTTTAAAACGAAATTACATTTATTAAAATCCATTATTTCTGAGTAACTTTTTTTTTCCAGAAAGATAAAACCCTGAATCTTATCATATAGAAAACAGAATAATGTAAAACTCTTTCTACTATTTTTAATTAAATTTTAAATGGTGTTCATTCCGAAAGCCGTTTTAACATGAGGAAGTTAGGGTGTTTATAATATGCTGGGGCGAGTCGTAAACTTAACGAAGTTGCTATCTATTATTTATTGCAAAAATTGCTTGAAATTTATTTATTTGACAAAAAAAAATTACATTTTGGTACTCTTTGCGCGTTGAGTTCCATGGCGACCAGCAGAAAAAAATAATAGTCGCTCCCTTAGTCCCCCACCTCACCCCGCACGTAACATATTTTATTTACTGACGTTGCCGTAACTAAACGATTATTTGTCACATTTACAAGCATTTATTTATTTATTTATTTTGAAAAAAGTTTTACTTTTTATGAATATTAAAAGAAAAATGGGTACTCATGCAGAGAGTGATCCATGCTGAAATAATAACGTTACTATTTAAAAAGCCATTCTTAACATGGGGAGGGGAGGGTGTTTTGTACCTATTCTGTACTTTAACCTTGCAATTGAATAAAAAAAACACGATTTAAAAAATAGCGCGGATCACTCTCTGCATTAGCACCGAAAAATGTTACTAAGCATTTATTAATAATTTTTCACTTTTACAAACATTTGATTTTAAATTTCTTTTTAAATGACGACTTTTATCGACTTTTTTTTTTTTTAAATATCCCCCCCAATGGTGTTTATTCCGAAATCCGTTGTTAACATGGAGAGGTTGAGCGTGTTTATTCTGAAAGCCGTTCTTAACATTTGTGGAGGTGGACCTAATGTAAAAAAAAAATAAATAAATTAAAAAAAAAACTAAATCATTTACTGATAACTTCTCACTTTTACAAATATTTTTTAATTTACATACGCGGATGAACAAATTGTTGAATAGTGCGAAAACAAAACGTTTTTGCAATAAACTTCGGGATAATTTTTTGGGTAAATATTTACATTTAGGTCCACCTCCACAAATTTCTTTTTTAAATGACGACTTTTATTGATAAATAAATTTACTTCTCCGCAACTTTTATTGATAAATAAATCTACTTCTCTGCCACGGGCACTGAACCCCTCCTTTTTTTTTTTTTTAATAGTATTTTCGGGTGGGTATGCACAACAAATATCACTTAAATTTTTCAAATAGCCCCCCCCCCTCCAAAAGTGGTGTTTAATCCGGAAGCTGTCCTTAAGATGAGGAGGTTGGGGGGGGGGTGATTCCAAGGTGGACCTAATCTAAAAAAAAAAAAAAACAAGTTTTTTATGCGCACATAAGCAAGTATTTTTTATTAACTTTTTTTTTTACTTTTTTATTTAAAAATTAGTAATTTTCAATGAATAGAATAATAAATCATTTATCATTAATATGTGTTTTTGGTTTTGTGTTGAATTAAACTTTTTTTTTTCATTACAACAATAATGAACCAATTTAAATCTTCCGGCATGCGTTTAAGGGTTACGAAATTATCAATAAATCGTTTAGTTACTAAGCCAACGTCAGTAAATAAAAAAAAAATGTTACGTGCGCATGCATTAGCCTTGACTAGGGGGGGGGGAGCTAAAGGAGCGACCATTAAATAATTATGCTGGTCGCCATGGAACTCAACGCTCAAGGAGTACCTAAAGTGGCACTTATGCACTTATGTTATCGTGCTATTTTTTAAAATAGTATTTTCATGTTAAATTCAAATTTTACAATGTTTTTCTTTTATTAATTTGTTAAGTGAAAGTACAGATAACCCGGTCGGTTTCTAATGTGAGGAAAATCTAGCCCCCCCCCCAAAAAAGGGGGTACTCTGGATAATAACAAAACATTAAAATTGCCTCAGTCTCGAAAGATTTCTTCTCTACTGAACGAGGAAACAAACGGTGAAGTGTAGTTCACCTTCTGTTTCTCTCCTCCTCTCTCTTCCTCTCTTAATATCTCTCTCTATCCATCTCTCCCTTTCCATTTCTCAATCTATCTTTCTCTCTATATCACCCTCTCCATCTCTCTTTGAGCCCCTTTCTCTCTCTAACTCCCTCTATCTCTCTACTTTCCTCTGTCTCATCCCTCTCTGTTTCTAACTCTCCCCCTCTCTCTGTTTATCTATCAATCCCTTTATCTCTCTATCTCCTTCTCTTTCTCTATTTTCCTCTCACTTTCTCTTTTCTATCTATATATCTTCCTCTCTATCTGTCCATCTCTAATCCCTCATCCTATTTTAGTCTCCTAAATTAATTACAGTGCATAAGGCATTGTCAAAACATGGATAAATCCTATTTTAGTCACCTAATTTACTGACTGTGAGAATAGAAGTTATTTGGAAATTACTGCTACCTTGAACAGCACCAGAAGTAACTGGTAAAACCTTTCTAATTAAATTGATTTTGGCAGCCATTTGGTAACAAAATGACATAGCCTTAGCCCTTGCTGCATGAGAAATACCTGCAACCTGGCTGCCAAGTAGAAGAATTATTTATTCTACTTTAAAACATTCAATTTTTTAAAAATCTCATGTTCGACATATCCAAAACATCCAATATGGGGAAAAATATTGCAAAAATGCAAACTTATTGTTTAGGATGAATGCACAATGGTACGCAAAAAAACACTTGAGGCTCTTGGTTGATCCTTGCAAGATTTGCGTGGCAATGTCAGACCATTTGGGAATGCAGTAATATTGCTTGCAGGAGATTTCAGACAAATGTTACCTGTTATTCTTCAATCAACACCAGCAGATGAAATAAATGCTTGCCTCAAATACTCTACTTTTTTGTTCTATGTGAAGACATTAAACTTAACTCAAAATATGCCTATCCAGTTGCAGACTGTTCGATCCACACAAAAACTTTTGCATCACTTGTGGGAAATTGGGTACGAAAAAGTGCCAGCTGATCAGAGTTAAGGGCAAAATTCTTTCACTTTTAACTTCTGTAATTTCTGTAATTTTATTTCATCAAAAGAATAGTTAGTTTAAAAGGTTTTTGCAGATATTCAAATTATAAGAATTCCATTTGACTGAGTGAATGAGCTATTCTTGCAGGTCAATACAAAGATTCCCATGAACTTAGCGCTATTATTCAATGTAAAATTCCAAGTGAGGTAGTCAAATACAAATCCATCGACACTGTTGTGAAAGTAGATAAAGTGGTTAATTATCCAACAGCTATATTTGCCCGGGATGCCACCACATGTATTGCAACTGAAATTTGGTGTACTAATTATCATGTTGTGAAATATAAACCAATCCAAGCTTTGCAATGGCACATAGCTTGCAGTAAAAAAAAATTAACAAACAATATCATAGAAACAACAATCTTAACAGGACCTTTCACAGATGAATATATCTTCATTCCATGCATTCCTATGATTCCACCGGATACATCATTACACTTTAAGAAATTGAACTTTCCAATTTTATTGTCATTTGCAATAACCATCAACAAAGCATAGGGAACAATTGTGGGCCTTACAGTTACACACTGACTGTTTTTTCACATGGAGAATTTATATTACGTATTCAAGAGTCACCAAACCGGAAAATCTCTATATCAGCTAAGAAAATGGAACAAGAAAAACTGTGTACCCATGCAAAATGGAAAATTAAACCTATAAGAAACATGCTTTTTCTCATTTTGGAACTTTTTCCATTACGCCAATTTGAGCCACAGCAACGCGTGGCAGGGTACAGCTAGTATATATATAAAAAGATAACTGTCATGCTATCTATCTTATGACCTTTGATTAAAAAAAAATAAAAAATAGCAAGAACCTATTTTTTTTCTTTTTAAAGTAAAATAAAATAGGACCTTACATAAATCTGCAACTGCAATTCTATCATCTTAAAGGAATGTGTTTAGCCTAACATTTATACAGGGTGATCCCCAAAAAACAGGACATTCAATTGTTTTTTACAGTCAACGGAGAAAAAAGGCCAAAGACCCTTGTGTTTTAATGTGATGTTTCAAATATAATAAACTAGTTATGACCAAAGTTTCATTTCATTCGGACAAAACAGTAAAAAATGGGGCCTAATTAGAGTTGGGGCCCGTAGTTTTGGGGTCGCCCTGTATATTCTGAAATGTAAAGAAAAACAAAAACATCTTGTTTTGTCCGCACAATGTGCATGCTTTGAACAAATATTTTTTCTTTTGCAGTATGATTTGGTGGCAATGGACGACAGAAATTCTCCTCCTTTTTGGTTTTGGTCTCTGCTTGACCAAAAACGCTTGGAACGACTTGAATCTTCCTGAAGAACATCTACCTTATTTCTTCACCAACAATCCAGACTTGAAGCAGCGGTGCCTTAACGACTCCAAATGTCCTTATAAAAAGGTATTTGTTTACAAAGTAATTTCTATCTCGACTCTGATTTACATTATTTTTTTGTGATGATATATTTTTTTTTTTTTACAAAGGAGTCACTACTTATAAAGGCCTAGATACCACTCGAGGATAAGGGTTAATGAGTGTACAGTAGTCCATGGGACAATATCGTAGTAATCGTTAGTAGTGGAAATTTGGTAAATTGGGTTACTTAAGGGAACGGCTCATCAAGAACTTGTTTACATTGGACTTGAAGAGGACCAAATTGTAGTCAGCTGGAAAGCAGGCAAACAGTTTCATAGGTGTGCAGTTCTTTTTCTTTTTTTTAGTCAATTTTCACCCCAAACAAGACACAGTGCCACTTTGAAATAGGGGGCTACTATCGGGGACATAATTTGCGGGGGCATTATGGATGGAGATGAGTAGCAAGATGTTTGTTCACATTACACTTGAACTTCTGCATGTCAGTACAGTTGGGAAAGCAGAATCCCGGAAGAGAGTTCCAAAGTCTAGCAGTTATGGGGAAGAAATTATTGGAGTAAAAGGCTTTCTTACACCTAGGAATCTTTACTATGAAGGGGTGGGACTTAGCTGCTTGTCGGGTTTGTTGGGGGGGTAGTCACGTTGAGGGGTACAAGTGCTTGTAGTTCATCAGAGCATTCACCATTAAAGTACTTGTAGCACTGGCAAAGGGATGCAACATTTCGTTGGTGGGACAGAGGCTGAAGCTTAGATAACAGTTCAGGACCTATCAGGTTGGTGACTCTCTTTTGAACCCTGTCCAGGAGTGAGAGACATGCAGCAGATGCACCAGCCCAGATGTGACAACAGTAGTCCATACATGGGCGAATGGTGGCTTTATAGAGGTACAGGTTACTTTCAGGCATAAGTAGTTTTCTAGCATGGTAGAGAGAGCCCGCCTTCTTTGCAGCAGCCTTGGCAATACTCTCAATGTATCTATTCCAGTTCATGTTCCCTGTAAACGTTAGGCCGAGGAGTTTAAAAGAAGTACTTTCAGGCAATGTGTTCTTGGCCATTGCTATTGGTGGTAGTGAAGGTTTCTTGTAATTATTGAAGGAAACAAGCTTAGTCTTGGCAGCATTGAATGTGACCATCCATTTTTGTCCCCATTCCACTACAGATTGGAGGTCATCCTCTAGTGTTTCTGCCATCTCTTTAGATATGTGTTCATTTGTTTTCCCCTCATGCCTGTTATAGAGCATGGTGTCATCAGCATATATACCCATCTCCGAAACAATTTTATCAAGGAGGTCATTTATGAATATCAGGAATAATAAAGGTCCAAGGATAGACCCCTGAGGTACCCCCGCATTTATATATATTGTTTAGATGTATGACCGTCAAGGACAACTTGGATTTTTCATTTACTTAAGAAGGATTTAATTACATTATGTATTCTTTCAGTGATACCGTATGATCTAATTTTCCTTAGAAGACCATCGTGCCATACCCTGTCAAAAGCCTTAGATATATAAAGGGCTACCGCTCTAACCTCTCCTATTTTGTCTAGTGAACTGCATATATGTTCAGAGATTACAGTTAAGATATCTGCTGTGGAATGGGCTTGCCTAAATCCATATTGTTTGTCGGTCAGGAGTTTAGCAGCTGTAAGGTGTTGGACTAGAGCGTGATTAATTAAGGGCTCAAATATTTTGGCGAAAAGCGGGAGAAGGCTAATGGGGCGATAATTTAATGGGTCAGTTCTTTCGCCAGAATTCTTGAAGACTGGTACCACAGAAGTGGTTTTCCAGCAGTCGGGGAAGCAAGATTCGTTAAGGCATTTATTGTAAAGTTTGGAGAGAACTGGAACAACCTCAGTTCTAAGAAAGAAACTTTGTTCATGGAATTTATGTTTAGATTTAGGCACGGATAAAGGGTGGGGTAAATTATTGATAGTGGTTTCAGCTAATGAAAGTTTGGTGAGAAAAAATGTGATCTATTGGATCATCCATTGAGCTCGGATTATATTGGTTGAATCGGGGGGGGGGTTGTCAAAAATAGTTAAATATAAATATCTTAAATCCCAATGAAGCCTCTTTCTGCTTGCTGTGTGTGTGTGTTTGTGTGTGTGTATGTGTGTGTGTGTTTATATATATATATATATATATATATATATATATATATAATGGTTAGAGAGAAGGATATTACAGTTATCTATAATATAAAGCTGAACGTCTGTGTTGTGTCTGGTCACGAATAGGCTCCTATATGGATAACTTTTATAGAAAACTGATCACATATAATGATAGAAGATGTATCGAGACACAGGAATGGGTATGTTTGATCTGGCATAATGATGATTCATTAAAATTGTGGGGTCTGCATACGCGCCTGGTCCACAAAGTATGGAAATAAAAAATTAAAAAATTAAAAAAAAAACGTTTACAAGTGTTTTTGATATAGATGTACATAGTAATACTTTCATAAGTATGTTTTAATTTGAATAGGGATGGTATAATAAAATTGTGGGGTCTGCGTTCGTGCCTGGCCTCCATAGAATGGAAATAGGCACAAACTTTAAAGACTTTTCATATCTATCTGTGTAAGTATACTTTGATAATTATGTTTCAGTTTGAAGAAATATGGTATAACAAAATTATGGGGTGTTCGTTCGTGCCGACCTCCATAGAATGGAAATATGTCACAAAGTTTCACAAGGTTTTTTAATATAGATCGACAGAATATTGTGATAAGTGTTTCAGTGTGAACAGGTATGGCATAATAAATTATGGGTTTATCTATTTTAATTTTTACTTTCATCATATTTTGCTTTGGTTTTGATACCCCCAAATTCGAAACTATCTCTTTACAACCTTTCCTTTTCATAACCTATCATACTTTCATAAATCAGAGTCCATTTTCTGTAGGCTGTTTTTTAACCCAGTCAACAACGGGTACTTTTGCTAGTAAGTTTTTTCTGATGTTTATATAATTTCACAGATTAGCTCTACATTGAGCACTTTTGAAAAAAAATCTTTGTTTAGTTCAATACACTTAAACTTTCCATACATAATTGACTTTGTTTGTGTATCTGAGGAACGCTCTCTACCAAACTCCTGTCAATTTTTGGTCTACAGGCTTGAAACTTGATATGTAAGGGATTTGGATCTGTGAAAAAAACTAGATTTGGTAAAAATAAGTGCTATGAATTGAAGAAATGTTGACCAAACATGTTGCTTCTATACATGCACAAATATACATTTCTATATTTTAACAATGTTATTTTTTAAATTTTATATGCATATGAACTTTGTTTCTATCATGTCTGCAAGTGACACAATGTTCAACAAGCAAGATCGGAGATGCACCACTGTACAACTCATGCTCTCTACTGATCCAAGTTATGACAACAGGATCATTGCAAGCACCCTCAAAATGCATTGCTGGATTGCCATGAATAAAGGGACATGCCCAGGGTGATGGAAACAAAGTTTCCAGCCATGGTTATGCTCTTTGGTGGGGTTTCAAATGACGGCCACATCATGCCACCTCGCATCTTTGAAGTCAACCCCAAAGTGTACCTGGATATGCTGAAGAGTGTGGTACAATAAGGTAGCCGCCAGCAGACCCTGTGTGTCACAGCAGGACTCTGTGCGGTCCCATGTCCAAAGAGACCCAGGCTTGGCGTTAGGAGTACTACGACCTTGAATCTTTCTCTCACTGACCCTCCTCCTCCCCTGACCTGAGCTCACTGGACTACTTTGTTTGGTCATATGTCAAGAACATCACCAACATAATCTCCCACAACACCAAAGTCAGCCTGATTGCTGCCATCCGCCAAGTATTTGCCGAGCTCCTGAGAGTGCTTGTGGAAAAGACATGCTCCCAGTTTAGGATCCATATCAAGGCGGTGATTGAGGCTGAAGATGGCTACATTTAATTGATGTCAGCTCTACTACATAATCAAGTTACCTGAATTGATTTTTCAATAAAAGTTTTAAAATAAAGCCTTAGTGTTGTTTTCTTGAGAGGACAACTGTATTGTTCGACCCTGTATTGTATTAATATGAGATGCGAATATAATTCATGTTCAATTTCCTCGAAAAATATTAACCTAAATCCATCTAAATGTTTTCTGTAATCTACTAAGTGATGATCCAGGAAAATATGCAGGATAGGACAAGATTTCCCAACCAAATTGTTCAAGGAGATCTTTGGTTAGTTGTACTGTGTGAGGATGAGCATTATCGTGATGGAAGATAAGTCCATTTCGGTTGACTAAATAAAGTTGTTTTTGGATAAGCATAGATGAGAATATTGCAGAAAACTATGAATGATGCTTTAATAATTTGAAAGAAAAAGTTATAAATTAATCATGAAGATATGTTTTAAAATACGATGGTTTAAAATACGATGGTTTAAAATGCCCCCTTCTCAGAGACGCTCAAGGGTACAAAAATAAGAATTGTCCCAGTCGTGAAGGATTTCTCCTCCACCGAAAGAGAACAAGAAATGGAAGTGCGGCATCCGAAGAACAGATGCTGCACTTTGATCCTGACCAAAAGGCCAAGAGTAGCGGTGAACCCGTGGAAAAAGAAAGGGAAAACAGGCAGCTGTAAACGACGAAAGGAAGAGAAAAAAAGATAAGATCGTAGCTTATGGTGGAAGAACGTGATGACGTTAAATTGGCCATGACAGCCCGTGGGTGGTGAGGATACCAATGAAATTCCGATCTACAAAGCAAACAGTCGCCGAACAGCGGGGCGACACGTGACCCTATTGAACAGATGCGTGGCCTTTGTGGAATCGGATTCAGCTATTTTTATGTCCTCTCAAAAATAATTAAGTTAAGCATCTCTGTTTTTATGTCCTGTCAAGTTCCATTAGGGAACAACCGAATGCCAACAGAGAAAGAAAGACAGCTCCTTTTTTGGGTATAGACCGCCTGGCGAAGATTTGACGGACAGTGATCCCTTAATTCTGATTGGCCAACGATCTGAAACGGGAAGAGACCCAGTCCACGCCCCCACAATATAAGCAGCGAGCCTTGAGAGATTGACAGTCAGAGTAAGAGAGAGAGCTTTGTTTCCTTGGGTCCGACGAACGAAGATTCCCCCATCGACTGTCCCTGTCACGTAGATAATTGAGTTGTCTGTCGGAGAGAGAGAAGAGAAAACCTCGCAGTTAACAAGTGGCCAGTCCCTAACTAAACAGCTAACTGCGATTGTACCCTGATTGAATACAAAGAAGTTTAAACAAAAAGAAACGCTTATTGACTTGGTCCCTTCAATTGTTTTTGCATGACAAGTCTGTTTTAGGAAACCGGCCGTGACATCATCGCTGAGGAAACATCAAAACCGACAACCGGGGTCATTCCACCACTGGACGACGCGCGGGTGACGTAAGTGTCACACTTCTACAAAGCGGAAAAAACTTGTGCACTTACCTGATATTGCTATAACACAACCATTGACTTTTATAAAATAATAAATAAATTAAATAAATAAATTAGTAAATAATATTATACGGTTCTCATCTTACGTGTTATAGTGTGATACTAAATTTTAGTAACTTTAAATAAATTAAATAAATAAATTAAATAAATTGAATAAATAAATTAAATAAATAAATTAAATAAATTAGTAAATAATATTATACGGTTCTCATCTTACGTGTTATAGTGTGATACTAAGAATACAACTGTAAATTACTTAAAACTTCTACGCAGGCTTGGCTGGCGGAATGAGAGTATTCTATCTTGTGAATTATAGAAAGGATTCTGTTCAAAATTTTGTGCAAATTCTTGAATTCAACTGTAAGATTCTTTAGTTTTGCAAGAGACACCTGAAGAAGGTTGGGAGTCACATTGGCTGAAACGTTGTGAAAATAACACTCCAAATGCAAAGAGTAGTTCGAATAATCCATATAATGCTATATTTATTGTTTATACTCGTCCTGGGACGGGTATTTTTGCTAGTGCATTAAGTATTTGCATCTGACGAACGTATGTACTTCCTGTTTTTATTTTTTATTTTTTTATTTTTGTAAATTTTTTTATTTAGTAGTCTTCAGATTCCTTAGAAAAAAAAATTTTTTTAAAGTTTGCTGACTAAGCAAAGATTGTGTGTGGGTGTACATGAAATGATATTTATTTACTGCCTGCTTTTTCAATTTTGGTATTTTAACAAAGTTCATGTTAATGCCTGTCATTTTGTTTATAAGTGCCAGAAACGGATGAACTCCTTGAGTAAACAGGATAAACTCCTACCACCCCCATCTTTAATCATCAGTCCTGATTATTGTAGTCATTTACTATAAATTATTGCCTACCGACAATTTGTAATTATCTCGGTCGACCAATAGTATAAAAATTAGCCAAGCATTGAAACAGAAAGTGTAGAAGTTTTATAGTTCAAGCAGATTTATTTTAATAATTCTTTAATTCATATATGTTTCAAGGACATTTTTCAATTTGGAAATCATCTTTGAAGTTTGTGCTTACAAAAATTAATTTGGATTCAACATGGGAAAAAAATACATGTGAAGTTATGCCATTTTTTAGCCTAAATTTATACTGTGATTCGCAATTATATTCTTAATAGCATCCACACCATAACATTCATAGTCCAGACAATAAATTATCAATCCTCACCTCAAAAAGGGGTCAAAATTGAAAAAAATCGTTATACATTTTGTACATTTATCTTAGTTTATTTTTAATCAGTTCATATGTGTGTCATGTTAGTACAGTGGTAACATCACCAGCTTTGAATGCTACAGTTTTGCTTTCAGTTTCGATTCCAGCTGATGGCACCCAAATACTTTTTTTTACTTTTAAAATCATGACTCTATAATAATATATACGAAATCTGAACAAATCAAAATATCATATTTAAATGTATTTTACAGACATCGTACAGACAGCTTAATCAGGCTACAACAGAAATGGTTCAACGCAGCAGCAAAGAAAATAATGTCCAAAACATGGTGAATGTTGCTACATAAAAACTAAATCTAATAAATAAAAGGCTTTATGTCTGTGTGTCTGTCTCTATATTTTCAAAGTCTATCTTTTACAGGAGTAAAAGTCACAGAGCGGCACTAAGGGCCTCAAATGATTGGATTTTTTATAGACTATTCTTTTATGGGTCTTAAGCTGGTTAAAATAGTTTTTAAGGGATCAAAAATGGGTCAAAATTGAAAATATCATTATACAGTTTGGACATTCATCTTAGTTTATTTTTAATCGGTTTATATGCATGTCACATTTGTACAGTGGTAACGTCACCAGCTTTGAATGCTACAGTTTAGGTTTCAATTCTAGCTGATGACACCTAAATACCTTTGTTTTTTACTCTTGAAATCACGACTCTATAATATATACGAAATCTGGGCAAATTAAAATATCATATTTAAGTGTGTTTTATGACCAGCCCCCCCCCCTCCGCTAGTTTTAACTTTTTTCTGATTCACTAAGAATATGTGAGGTTAGAGAGAGGAAAGATTTTAAATAGTTTAGTTAATTCAGTTAATGTGACACAAGGTTAGCAGATAAGTGATTATGGGGAATATTCATAATATGTGATATTTGCGAACATATTAGATTGTTGAATTACTAAATCGTACACATTTAGTCAAGATTAAGTTTGAATTGTTCACATAGTACAATGGTCAAAGGCATTATTGATCAATAGTCAGTTCTAAATGACAGTCTTCTGGCAGTGAAGGTTCAATCCTTATTGAGTCTACAAAGAATAACAGAATGAACATTTCTACCTGGGCAAAGTTGACAGAACGAGAATATTCTGTTTCTCTGAATAAAAGATAGGGTTCAGATCAAAATTATGTAAATATTTAAACCTTTTTACTTGAATACAAAAAAACAGAAGAATTGAAATGAATGAAAGCAGTTAAATATACAAAAGAATATTTAAAAAAAAAAAAAAATACATAAAAATAATTTCTACAGATATTTTTTTTAATTGCATTTTCACCCCACTACTATCTGGGACATAATTTTCAGGAATACTATGTGAGGAGTTGAGCAGTAAGACGTCTGTTCACACTACACTTGAGCTTCTGCATATCAGTACAGTTGGAGAAACAGGAACCACCAAGGAAATTCCAAAGCCTAGCAGTTCTGGGGAAGAAACTATTAGAGTAGAAGGCTCTCTGGTATCTGGAGATGTTGTTAGGGATTTTGCTGATTGTCAGGTTTGGCGGGTATTTACGTTGAGGGGGTACAAGGGCTTGTAGTTCGTTGAAGCATCTACCATTAAAATACCTGTAAAATGGGCAGAGGGATGCAACATTTCATCGCCAGGACTGAGGCTGAAATCTAGCTGACAGTTCAGGACCAATTAGGTTGGCAGTTCTCTTTAGAACCTTATCCAGGAATGAGAAACTAGTGGCAGATACACCAGCCCAAATGTGGCACCAATACTCCATACATGGGCGAATGGTGGCCTTGTAGATGTACAGGATACTTTCAGGCGTAAGTAACTTTTTAGCATGGTAGAAAGATCCCACCTTTCACGTAGCAGCAATAATGTCCTTGATATATCTGTTCCAACTCCTGGTCCCAATGAAGGTTAAGCCGAGAAGTTTGAACAAAATACTTTCAGGTAATGTATCTTTAGCCATAGATATTGGTGGTAAAGAAGGTTTCTTGTAATTATTGAAGGAAAGGAGCTTAGTCTTCGCAGTATTGAATGTCACCATCCATTTTTGTCCCCATTCCACTATAGACTGAAGATCTTCCTCTAGGGTTTCTGCCATTTTATTAGATATGTGTTCATTCATTTTCGCCTCATGCCTGTTATAGAGTGTGGTGTCATCAGCAAATATACCAATCTCTGAAACAATTTTATCAGGAAGGTCATTTATGAATATCAGGAATAAGAAAGGTCCAAGAATCTACTCCTGAGGCATTTATATCATATTGTTTTGATGTATGACCATCGAGGACAACCTGGATTCTTCTCTTATTTAAGAAGGATTTAATTATGTTAAGTATTTGTATGTCCCGTAATCACTTCGAGGAGTGTAATTTTTCAGTAGATATAAAACCTTATAAACTAACCCAGTAACATTAACTACCCACACGGGTCGCAGAAATACCTGGATTAGGACCCAGGTGCGGGGCAAACCCTCTCGGTGCTGATGGACCCGTAGATCCCCCCAGGTCATCCATCTAGGAGAAGGAAAACTCTGAAGCTAAACCTGAGGGGAGGGAGGCCTCTCCAGTTTTGGATGACAACCTTCATAGAGTTGGTTGGTGACTCAAACAAATTACTGGTCTGCAAACCTAAACTGCTTAACACTCTGTGGTCAATCTTGTTTCCTGACTAGGGCAATGAAGGCCATTTTCCCCACTCCCAACACATCCTATCCTCTAAACTGGGCACTTGGGAGTGCTTGAATGCCGTAATGCCAGTGCAAGTAAATTGGGTTGACCATCGTTTGATGGGTTGAGGGTACCGGATAGACAATTCCTGGCTGCTGTTTCTGACTGGTTGTACAGGAGCCCTAACTCTTTGGTAGCGCTTAGAGCTGCTGCTCCATCAACAGTTGTATAATATCGGGATGTTTGTAGTGCCATGTCGCGCATGGAAAGGGACCCTGCACTCATCCCCGGTGGTCTATCCTGAGGCCACAATCCTAGTAAATGGAAGGTCAACTGATGGTCTGCTTGTATTGCATGTCTGATATTCTGCATAACCACTTGTTCAGCACCCCTTACCTAAACTGAAACTCTTAAAAAACAAAATGACAGTACAATAAAAAATTACGCAAAAACCAGGCTAAAACTCAAACAAAACCAAATTGCCTCTTCCCTTGAGGCTTGCATTTACGAACATCCGTGGGTTTAGAACTAATTTAAATGATGTTGAAGCATTTCTCCTAACAAACACCCCTGGATATCTTAGCATTAAGTGAGACTAACCTACACTCCCCCATCCCCTCTAACTGCTTTAACATGCCCGGATAGCTCCCACTCTGCCGTTGGTCCTGGACATGACCTAAAACTATATCCAGTGGTGAGGCCCCAGCTTGCGGGCTTTGGGGAGTGTGGAGCCACTCTTTAATTGCCATTGCTCCCAGGTCCACTCTGACCCGGAGTGGTAGTACCTGTTAGGGTTCCAACTATGGGTTAAATAGAAACCGACTTGAAAACAACAAATATATTCTATTAAAAAAATTTTCTTCAAAATCTTTGGATGCGGCATTAAATAACCTAAAAAGGGTTGATATGCTGTAAAACAAAAACAACAACAACAACCAACCACTCTGCCGTAAGGACTCTGACAGACATATGCATGGGCTTGGAGTCTACATTCGAAACACCCTCCCCTTGACTAGAGAAACAAAACTAGAAGCGGATGATCAAGCCTTTATGTGCTTTAGACTTAACATGCAACATAACATTAGCTACTTTTATTTTCTCTACCGCTCCCCCTTGATCCAGGACTGTACCCTTATAAACAAAGTCTCTGACAGCATAGATACAGCATTTTCCCTCAACACTAGCGCACAAGTGCATGTATTTGGTGACTTCAATGCCCACCACAGCAACTGGCTTGAATTTTCTACTTACACAGACGCAGCTGGTACCGCAACACATAACTTCTTTATATCTCATTCCCTATCACAAATGGTTACATTTCCAACCCGTTTCCCAGACCAGCAAGAACAACACTTCTAGATCTGTTTCTGACCACTAATACCATAGGATCTGATTTTCATGAGAAAACCATCGTGCAATACTCTATCAAAAGCCTTAGATATATCTATGGCTGCTGCCCTCCCCTCCCCTGCTTTACCCAGTCTATGGTATATACGTTCAGAGATTACAGTTAGGATATCCGTGGTAGAACGGGCTTGCCTAAATCCATATTGATGGTTGGACAGAAGTTTAGCAACTGTAAGGTGGTTGACTAGAGCTTGATTATCATGGACTCAAATATTTTGGCAAAAAGAGGGAGGAGGCTAATGAGGCGATAATTTAATGGATCATTTCTATCGCCAGAATTCTTGTAAACTGGTACCACAGAAGCAGTTTCCCAGCAGTCAGGAAAGCAAGATTCATTAAAACATTTGTTGAAGGGTTGAAGAGGATTGGGGGAAACTTCAGCAGAGCATTTTTTTAATAGCACAGCCAGGATAAGATCGGGTTCACATTCTTTTAAGGTGTCTAGGTTTTTTATCATGCACTTGAGAAGGAGTGATTTTCAGATCATTTAGTGTGGTTTCTGTCTGCAAAAGAAAGTCAGGGATGTAGTAGTTTGTTAGGTCCAATGTAGAGTTTGAGGCAAACCAACTGTGTGTTAGCCTTCTCGGTTGCCATGCAAACAACCTCATAATTGTTGGATAGTGGGGGAATTATTGATTGCCCATTTATTACTATACATTATTTACTGTTGTAGATTTTTCAGAAATCATGAGTTTCTCATTCCTGTGCTGTAGTCGCTATCTCTTTCTGTTAATGTTTTTTTTTTTTTTTTTTTTTTGCCTTTAGGGTGGGGTAGGGTGTGTGGTGTGCGCGTGTGTGTGCGTGTGTGTGTTTGCTTTTATTGGTTTGGGAATGTGTATATTGTTTTATAGTATTTTGGGGTTATTTGCTTCCTTAGGAAGGCGGCTGTGGTCTGAGGTCGTTACTAATGTGTATGTGTGGGGAGGGAGGGACTGGCTCTTCTGAAATAAGGGTAAGGGTGTTTTCATTCTATTTTGATATTTATTTTTTGGATTCTTGGATTTTAGTATTGTGATTTTTCGTTTTAGTCTTATATTATGTTTGTTTAGAAAGAGGGGTGTATTTAAAATAGGGGATTTTTTAATGTATCTATTTATTTGTCTCCCCATGTGGGTATGGCCAGACCCAGGATCGGTTCCTAGTGTGGGGAAGATTTTGTTCCCTAGAGGGGGGGCATTGGAGGGGGTATAGGTATG
>NC_136482.1:6062017-6087017 GCF_053919585.1 Euprymna scolopes | reverse complement strand
TATATATTGAATTAGTTATTTCCAGTCTTATTTAAACTTAGTGCTTTCTTTAAACCGGATGAACCTTTTATAAAAATATGAGTTTAACGTAAAGAACACGAACAAGGTTTTATTCAACTGAATTTCTTCCAGTTTACTAACAAAATATATAAATTTAAAAGAGATATAAATAATAAAATAAAAAGGTTATGTAATTTAAAAGAAATACACGTACTCACAAAAGCAGAACTTTTTTTTACACATTTTTTTCTTTAAAACCATAACAATGAGACTAACAATTACCTAGATCTTAGTAATTATTCGTTTTAATAGAACTGTTTTAATTGTACTGTTTACTTAGTTAACCTAAGTTGGTATTACATTTATTTTACATTTACTTTTTTTTTTTAATTATTACTTTTAGACTGTGACGTTTACACCCGGAAGTAATGAGTCACACGTAGGTCGCTTTTATTCATTCCTTTTGGTCAAGATCAAAGTGTAGTATCTGTTCTTCAGATGCTGCACTTCATTTTCTTGTTCTCTTTCGGTGGAGGAGAAATCCTTCACGACTGAGACAATTTTTATTTTTGTACCTTTTCTCCACGTTAAAAAACGACCCTGGTGTCTAACTCTGTCCCGTGGGGAGGCATAGTAAATAGGTACAATATAATTGTTTATAATTGTACTATTCAGAAATATTATTTATAGTTCGTCCATTTCAGTTAGTATACATTTCCTTTACGCTTAATTAATTTACAATCATTAATATCGTTAAACAATTCCGTTTAAAACCGAAATTATGCCACCCAAACGAAGTAGAAACGAAAGTGAGGAAGAAAGAATGGAAAGATTGGAAGCTAATAGACTAAAAGTTGCTGCAATTCGCTCCAATGAAAACAATTCAGATAGAGAAAGACGTCTAGAACTTAACAGGATACGTCAAAGAGAAAGGAGAGCAAGACTGTCAGATTTGGAAAGAGAAACCCAACGTGAAGCTGACAGAACTAGACATGTTGTAAGGCGGTTAAATTCATCACAAGATGAAATTCAAGAAAGGCAAAGATATGCACTGGAAAGAGAAGCAATATTACGATCGAATGAATTATATGAGGTAAGTAGACGTACACAAGGTGAGTTGAGAGTGGCTCAACGACATCAGAATGAATCGGAAACCCAACGAAGCTTTCGCCTATACCAAGGGCAACAACGAGAGGCTGCATGGAGAGAGAGTATGACTTTGCCCCAGCAATTGACAGAAAACGAGGCAGCTAGACAACGAATGACTGCTTTGAGACACCATGAAATAGAACACTGCAATAGAAAAGGATTGCTCTACAACAAAAATGACTCTCTCACTACAGCTGATATAGGAAAAATGGACAAAGTATGTCAACATTGCTCAGCTGTAAAATTTAAAGGAGAAACCCCTGGTTGTTGTTGTTCTTCTGGCAAAGTTGTGCTTGATAGCTTTCCACCACTGCCTCAGTTGCTTCAAGATTTGCTCTCCGGCAATGGTCCCATCTCTAAAGATTTTCTGCAAAATCTACGCAGTTATAACAATTGTTTTGCAATGACATCATTTGGTCACAAAATTGCGGCAGTACATGGGTGGAATCCTTCTTTTAGAATTCGAGGCCAGGTTTGCCACCAGATTGGGAGTCTTTTACCACCTGAAGATGAAACAGCAAAGTTTATTCAAGTCTACTTCTTGGATAGTCTGGAAGAGGAACTACATAATCGGGGACGTGACAGTAGACTCAATAGAGACATTCTCCAAAGTCTGACTGAATTTTTACATGAGAACAACAGCTTTATTTGTCAGCTGAAAACAACAAAGGAGAGGATTGAAGAAGAACACTTGGTAGAACATAAAGTTGTCATAAGGGAAGACCGAAGGCCGCAAGAAGAGCATCCACGGCGATTCAATGCTCCAACAACAACGTATGAGATTGGAATATTAATGGAGAATGAACCAACAGCTAACCGGGATATTGTCTTGCGTTTTAGAAATGATACATTAAAATGGATCTCCGAACTACATCCCCTCTACGATACTTTAATGTACCCGTTAATGTACCCCTATGGTTCTCCATCTTACAACATCTACATGAAGGCATCCAATGGGCGAAAAGTTATCCAACAGCAATTTTATTCGTACCATTTAATGACTCGGCCTGGAAACTATTTTCTCTGGTACCGAAGGCTATTTCAACAATGGCTGGTGGATGTGTACTGCAAGATTGAAACAGAACGTTTACAGTTCCTGAGGCGTGAGCAACAGACCCTGAGAGCTGACAATTATAGCAACTTGAGAGATTCAATTCTTAGGGAGGATGGGAATCCAGAACAGTTTGGTCAACGAGTTGTACTTCCGGCAACTTATACAGGAGGCCCTCGATACATGTTTGAGCGTCAAAGTGATGCCATGGCATATGTTCGGCGAATGGGCCGAGCCGACCTCTTCATCATGTTCACAACAAATCCAAAGTGGACAGAAATTACAGAAAATTGTCTTCAAGGGCAAGACCCTCAGGATCGTCCAGATATTGTTGCCAGGGTTTTCAGGCAGAAGCTAAAAAAGTTACTTGAATTTATTAAAAAGGGAGGATTTGGCAGGTTGAGGGCTTTCCTGTACAGTATTGAATATCAAAAAAGAGGACTGCCGCATGCACACATCCTCACCTGGCAGGCCCCAGAGGACAAACTTCTACCAGAAAAAATGGATCTCTGCATATCTGCAGAGATCCCTGACAAAGAGGAAGATCCTGATCTTCATGCTAAAGTGATGGCACATATGGGGCATGGACCTTGTGGACCATTTAATCCAAATTGTCCATGTATGATTGACAACAAATGTTCCAAAAAATACCCAAAAGAATTTCTTCAGTGTACCAAGCAAGGCCAAGACTCTTACCCCAAGTACAGGCGAAGAAAACCAGAAGATGGAGGCCAGACTGGTACAATAAGGATGAAGAGAAATGGTCGGTATGTTAATCAAGAAATAACAAACCAGTGGATTGTTCCGTACAACAAGGTCCTCCTTCAGCAGTTCAACGCTCACATTAACGTAGAAATTTGCAGCTCGATCCAAAGCATCAAATATGTCCTCAAATACGTGAATAAAGGATGTGATCAAGCAGTGTTTGAACTACAAAGAACTGATGGAGCAGCTAACCAACAAGGCCAAGTACAAAGTCACATTGTGGATGAGATCCAGCAGTTCCAGAATGCAAGGTATGTCGGCAGTTCAGAGGCAGCCTGGAGGATATTGGAACATCCCATCCATGAACATTTCCCCCCAATTGTACAACTTTCTGTTCATCTTGAAAATGGGCAGCGTGTCATGTTCTCAGCTGATACTGCTCTGGAACGAGCCCAAGGTCCACCGCCTGCCACAACTTTGACAGCATTTTTCAACTCTGCCATGAGGATGACTTTGCAAGGGGTCTCAAATACGTAGAAGTCCCTGAGTTTTACACTTGGAACAAATCGACAAAGAAATGGATGAGAAGAATGCGTGGGGTACAAGTTGAAGGTACTGAAAATGATGATGTATGGAAGGCTCCATGCATTGGGAGAATCTACACGATTAGTCCAAAAGCAGGGGAGTGTTATTTCTTACGCCTGTTGCTCAATGAGGTTGCTGGTCCAACTTCATTTCAAAATTTGCGAGCATACAATGGTCAGGTGTTTGAAACATACAGAGCAGCGTGCCTTGCTCGAGGCCTTCTAGAAAATGACCATCACTTGCATCAAGCAGTAGGAGAGGCAAGTGCCACTCAATCACCTTCAAATTTGCGAAGCCTATTTGTGATAATTTTAACAGCCTGTGAGCCAAGAAATCCTCTTGAGATCTGGATGGCTTTTCGTGATGTAATATCTGAAGACATTCTTCACAGATACAGGCAAGAAGTTAACAATTCAGAAGCAGATTTTAATGAGGACATCTACAATAAAACTCTTTGTCTAATTGAAGAAAAAGTTCTCCTTATGTGCGGTCAACCATTGGCAAGCTATGGATTACCTGCACCAATGCAAGGGAGAGATGAAAGACTCGCGAGAGAGTATCAACGTGAAGTTACTTATAATCTTGAAGAACTTCCCTACAAGCAGAAAATATGCAAGAAAAACTGACCGATTCTCAAAGAGAAGTTTACAATTCATTCATGGCAATGTTGGAAGCACAAGGTGAAATGAACAAAAACATGATGTTTCTTGATGCTCCAGGTGGTACGGGCAAGACTTTTGTAATCAATTTGATCCTTGCAAAGATTAGATCCATGAGAAAGATTGTGCTTGCAACAGCATTCAGTGGCATTGCTGCTACTCTACTACAAGGTGGCCGCACTCTTCACAGCACTTTTAAAGTACCCTTGGATACTCATCGAATGGATCAGCCAGTTTGCAAAATTACTGGTAACTCAGCCTTGGCAAATGTAATTAGAGACACCTCTGCAATCATTGTAGACGAAGCCCCAATGACGCACAAGAGTGCTTATGAAGCAATTGACCGAACACTGCAAGACATCACAGGAAACAAGAATCCCATGGGTGGCATTCCAACCTTATTTTGCGGTGATTTCCATCAAATCCTCCCAGTGGTTAAAAATGGCACAAGGGCTAACATTGTCAATGCAAGTTTGAAACAATCCTATCTCTGGAGGCACGTTATAGTGAAGAGACTAACTACTAATATGAGAGCCTATATCTCTGATAACACAGCTGCAGCAGACTTCTCAAAATTGCTTCTCCAAATCGGTAATGGTCAGTTTCCTATCACTTCTTCACCTGACACAATTAAGATTCCAACTGCGCTTGGTAAATGTATCGGTAATCAGAAGCAACTGAAAGACAAAGTGTACCCAGACCTGCAAAACAATGGAAAATCACCGGATTGGCTTGCTGAGAGGGCTATTATTTCGCCATTAAACAGCAATGTGAATCATTTGAACAATTCAATAATGGATGAATTTCCAGGAGACACAAAGCAATACAAGTCAGTTGATTCAGCTACTAATGAATATGAAGCTGTTCACTACCCTGTGGAGTTTTTAAACTCTTTGGAGATATCTGGAATGCCTCCACACATTTTAAATCTCAAAATTGGATCGCCAATCATGATTCTTCGATCCTTGGAACCGCCAAAAATAACAAACGGAACCAGATGTGTTATCACCAGATTGCACACCAATGTACTTGAGGCCACCATTTCCTGTGGTCCCTACAAAGGCGAAACCGTTCTACTGCCAAGGATCCCCTTAGTTCCATCGGACTCAGTACTTCCATTTAAATTCCGGAGACTCCAATTTCCTGTGAAGGTGTGTTTTGCAATGAGCATAAACAAAAGTCAAGGTCAGACATTTAACACCATTGGCGTAGACTTGACATCAGACTGCTTCAGTCACGGTATGTTCTACGTCTCCATCAGCCGGACAGGAAGTTCAGAAAAACTCTACATTCTGGCTCCAAATCAAAGCAGCAGAAATGTAGTTTACCCTGAGGCTCTTTAGTGAAAAGTTCGAGAAATGGATATGAGGAAAAACTGACATGATCTGATTGTGGTAAGTTTTTAGTATTGAATGTGCAAGATAAAATTTAAGCAAGAGTTGAATATGACTTCAATGAAAAATTTACTATGTCACATCAAGTAACCTTCCTTTTTGATGAAAATGTTTTGTGAAGTTCCTGATTGAATTTCAGTCACTACAAGAGGTAGTTAAAATGTTAATCACCTTATGCAATCGTTGCTCTTACAACATCAACTTACTGGAAAGATGCCCACAGATTTTGGTACCCGAGTGCGCAACAAAGCTCCGTGCGAAGCACGGGTATCTTTGCTAGTATATATATATATTCATATATATATATATATTCATATATATATATATATATATATATTCATATATATATATATATTCATCCACATACAGTAATGTTTCATTGTATCACAACATCAGTGTGGTTAGACTAGCATCTTTCCTAAGCTGTGGATTGAATCTGCAACCATCAAAAATTTTACCTACATCTCGTCCTTTCAAGTTTTGAAAACCTTGGAAGGAAGAAATGTAGGTAAAATTTTTTCTCATAGTTTTCCTTAAAAGAGAAATGGATTCCATATTGTTCATTGTAAAAGTGTTTTTTTTTTTTTTTTCACGTCTGATGAGAAACCGTCTTGTGAAAATTTTCAAACGATATAGGGTTTGAATTTGTCTGAATGGTCTTGAAACAATTGTAACAAACGATGAAATACATTATTTGTTGCTATCAATCCATTCTTTGATGCCTTGATTTTGTTAAAACAATATATGAATGCTCAATTACAAAAAATGGTAACTTTGAAACTTACAATTTAAGTCATCTGATTCTGACTTAAAATTTATTGGTATATGAACGGTTACCGAATTATCAATTATATAAACCCAATAAAATTTGGAGTACTATAAATTATATATATATATATATATATATATATATATATATATATATATATATATATGTGTGTGTGTATGTGTAAAACCAAAAAATCTTTTTATTTGGAAAAGAAAAGGCTTCATTCATGTGGTATGATGTTTCAGTATATATGTTCTTCAGGTATGAAGGGGAATTACTGAACTCCAATCTTTACTTGCTACTAAAACATCCACAGTAAGGACTGGTCGCTTCCACAACTTAAATTTTTTTTTTTTATATCGTCTTCCATGTGCCTAGTGTCAGGCAGATTTTCCATGAACAGAGTTTATTTCCTAGGCAATAGTTTAGCACAGAACTGTTTACCTGCAGACTATAACATAATCATCTTTAAATCTAATGTCAACAAATACTTGTCATAAAACCATAAGTAATCAATTTTGAATCCTCTCATAGCATTCTTCATCTTTCAACTAACAGTTTTCTGTATCATCTACTCTTATCTTTGAATGGCTTTTAACCTTGATAAGCGGTGACTTCCTAGTAAAATAACTCAAAAGTAAAAAAAAAAAAAGATGTTTTCTCTTTGGAAATAACATTACAAATGAATAAGGAAAGATAATAGGGAGGGTGAAAAACAAGGGGGAAAAACAGTGTAAACTCAACTCTCTTCCTGATCTACAGCAATGATCTCTCTAATTATATCCTAGATCATTTGTAGACATTTATGCTGACGACACTACCATCTATGGCAACACTTCAAAGGCCGTAAACAACCTAGTTCTTTCTGATTCTCTCTCCTCTAATCTTGATCATGTGGTGCAATGGGGAAAGAGGTGACTGGTTAATTTTAATGCATCTAAAACAAAGCTTCTATCTTTACATCATCAACGCTCTGATCTCCATCTGGCATCAATTGAAATAAATGACCCTCGTCTTGGGGAGGCTCCATGTTTTAACAAGCTTCTAGGTCTGACCTTTACTCCTAATCTGAAATGGAACACTTACATGAAATCCATTGCCAAGGTCGCTAGAAAAATGGTGGGATCGTTCTACCGCACCAGTAGATATCTCAATGCTGATGCAGTTCTCTACCTGTATAAGAGCCAAGTTTGTCCAAGGATGGAGTACTGTTGCCATATGTGTGCAAGAGCTGCTGTTTTGACAGTTCAAAATAGACTTTCTGCCTAGTTGGGGGGAGGGTGCCCTTTTGTCTTCTTGGTAACCTCTTTTCAACAGAAGAGATGTTGCTTTATCGTCATTCTCATGGCAAATGCTCGTCTGTGCTCCAATCTTGGCTTGACTTTCACAAAAAATACTTGTCTAGCTGAAACCACTATCAATAATTTTCCTCGCTCTTTATCTGTGCCTAAACCTAAATGTAGATTCTATGAACAAAGCTCTTTTTTAAAACTTCGTGCCTGTGGAACTGTTTTGTTTTCCTGCTTTCCAACTGGATACGAATTCTTGATGAGCCATCCTCTTCAGTAACCCAATTTACTAAATTTCCACTACTAAACGATTATCACTAAACGATATTGTCCCATTGACTACTGTACACTCATTAACCCTTATCCTCTAGTAGCCTCTGGGTCTTGATAGCTGGTGACTCCTTTGTAAAAAAAAAAAAGAAAGCAAGATGAATTGATTTCTGATAACCTATTAGTAAACTGTACTTTTCTATAACTATTGTAAGGGCTGGTCGAATTTCATAGATGCTTTGTATCGTGGTGCCGATGTGAGCACAGACAAACATCTCCCAAATCGTAAAAAAATTAAAGATGTGTCAAATCAGCACAATGTGAAAATGAATTTCAACATTTTAATATAAGTTTTATTTAAGAGAAAATTATTTTTTTTGTGTTATGCCAATGCACGCGAGAAGAATAAGTGATTAGATGAGTTTAGAGTTTGCTTTTGGAAATAATAGTTTAAAAAATGTAAAATGTCCAAAAGTGTGTGCAATAGACTTTAAATAAAGTCAAGTAGAGTTTGAGTAATTACTGCTCTGAAAGTGGAAATGAGAGATAATTTTACTGAAAAAATTGTTTTTTTTATGAATTAAAGCAAAACAAAAAGAAATTAAGTTTTTTTTCCAATTAATCAAGTCTGGTAGGAGAGTAATTCCAATTAATCAAGTCTGGTAGGAGAGTAATTTCAATTAATCAAGTCTACTAGGAGAGTAATTCCAATTAATCAAGTCTGGTAGGAGAGTAATTTCAATTAATCAAGTCTGGTAGGAGGGTAATTCCAATTAATCAAGTCTGGTAGGAGAGTAATTTCAATTAATCAAGTCTACTAGGAGGGTAATTTCAATTAATCAAGTCTGGTAGGAGGGTAATTTCAATTAATCAAGTCTAGTAGGAGGGTAATTTCAATTAATCAAGTCTGGTAGGAGGGTAATTTCAATTAATCAAGTCTGGTAGGAGGGTAATTTCAATTAATCAAGTCTGGTAGGAGGGTAATTTCAATCCACACATGCGTGTTAACGAGGGGTTATCAAGTATTTATATCCAGCTAAGTTTGAAATATTAAAATCAAGCGGGAAAGGCATTTTTTCCTCTCCAGACGGGGCGCGCATGTTTGTAGCATGATGGCTGAAGCAACAAAGAGGAAGTTAATTTTCTAGAAAACTGGTATAAGGGTCAGAATTGTCTTTACAATAAATGTGTTCTGGACAGAACCACTACACTGTTTTAAATGGTGAATCTGATGATAATAACATTGTGAAAATCAAGGAGGAAAGAGGGCAACTGAATTTAAGGGAATGAGAAGATTAGCTGAGGAGTAGTAGGAGGTGATAAAGGGTAAATCAAATATAAAAATGATTGAAGAATTTAACTTTTTGTTGCATCTTTTTTTTTTTTTTTTCAGTTGCTTCAAGAGCAGAAAACTACCCCGTACTGGGGTTATGAAGCCAACTGTTCTCAGAAGGAAAAAATAGACAATATTAATTGTCCATCGGATAGTAAGGGCTGGTCAGTATTTTTTTTTTTTATTCAACCTTTTCAGGTTGGTTGGTTGCTGAGTCATTGCATGCGGAAACCACATGTTTTTATACACAATTATTGTAGATGAATTTTTTCTCAACAAATTTGTAGACAACAGTTTCTGTTTAACTCAATAAGATCTGACAAGTACTATCACTTCTGTGTAAACGTGTGCAGCATGTTTTTTGTGGTGCATATAGATTGGCAGACGTGAAGAAGGAGGGGCACAGAAAACTGAAAATATCTCTGATCAAAGTCAGACCACCCAACAGATATTCTCTTTGTTTGAAAAAGTAAATGTCTCATTTAATGGGAAAGTCATAATTGGCCTTGATTGTGAAAAATAATTTTCCTAGATGGCCTCCAGATAGAACCCCTATGAATAGAGACCATCTGGATGTTGTCGTCTGGTCAACTTCTATGATTGAAATAGTGACCACCAACAAAAGGCCAGAATCAATCCATGTTGAAGGGATTCCAGTAGAATGGAAGAGTAGGCGGTTATAGCCAGCCTTTAAGAGAAGGAGTTGGAGTTACATATTGGAGAGAGGTTAATTAGTTTTCAGAAAAGCTACCAAACAGTTCATCTAGTACCCCTTGAGGGCCAAATGTGTATTATGTGTTTTGGTCTGGTCAAGTAGGGATCTGACACTGCAAGTCTGTCATTCAATTAAGTAGACGGGTACCTCTTGTAAACTCCAAAAAATAAACATGATTTGTTTATAAGCTGGACTTCTAATTTTGCTTGGCATAAGGACTCTTCATTATACTCTGATTAGCTGGATCGGCCAACTTATGCCCATAACAATGTGTAGGATGATCGCCATGGTAAGAGTGAACCTGGGAGTGTAGCTGGCATAAACATTAACATTTCTTTCTCCTTGTGGAGAGCGGTCCCTGCAAAGTGATTTAGTCACATGAGGAAAAATCAGACTCAAGAGTGAACCTTTGAAGGACTTTTCAAATCCTTATGGAATTACAGAGAGTTCAATTTCCTGGCATCAACAAAGAAAAATGTCCTCTCTCCTGAAGTTATTTTCACTTGAAGATATAACGTTCTAAGAAAATACTTTCAACATACTTTTTTCACTGTGACATTGTTACAATTTTTTTTGTCTTTCCTTTGTTTTTTTTCTAACTGCTATTTTTGTTTTTATTGGCTTTCTACCTTAGCAGAGAATAATGTAGCAACCATAAACCTTAGCATTTCTTTCCTCGCACAGTGATGGCTGGGTCACACAGTGACCAATCCAACTCTGGGATGTATTAATTTCAACCAGAAATTTGAAAGGACTATTACTACACCGTTAGGGAATTAAACCGCAGTCACTTCTCAGTACCTGCAAGCAAAAGACTCCCTTTCTCCTGCTTCTGTCAACTACACATTCAAGCTTCAGGTGAAGATATAACCGAACAATGTACACCCAATAGTCACTTAAATAAATATATATATTGTTATCGTCGTAACAAATAAATTATTAGTGTCATTATTTAATGTTATATTTATTCTCATAATGACAACAGCAGTTTTCGAGCCTTGTTTAATGTTATGTCTCATAGAAACTGAACAGCATTACTGTTAGGACTTTGTTAATGCTCAATGCTTTTTATTTGTTGTCAGGACAAAAGATAAATTTTCCCAAAAAGAATTCTTCTGGAATGGCGGTGATTTCGGTTATATCAAGGAACGCAAAGAAGAATTCAAATCATTTTGTGTTCCACAAGAAAAGGTGAGATTTTTATTGATCTCAGTGTTTTTATTTTTTGTTATTTACATTTATATTATATCTATATTATGCAATGTATCTATATTATATCTCTCTTAGTCTGTCTGTTTGTCAATTTCACTTTTTTTTTAAAAAACTACTTGATTTGGAAAGAAAAGGGTGCAGTTTAGATATTTTTTACTTTCAAGAATTTTCTAATTTTACAAATTTATTCTGAAGTGAAAGCATCTTGTTTCTAAATTTTTCATCGATCATTTAGATGAAATTGTCCACATGGATCTGCGATGTAATTATTAAGACTGTTGATTAACAATTAATCATAAGTAACGGTCTTAAAATTAAATTGTTGATTAACAATCGATCATAAGTAATGGTCTTAAAATTAAATTGTTGATTAACAATCGATCATAAGTAACCGTCTTAAAATTAAAATGTTGATTAACAATAAATCATAAGTAACGGTCTTAAAATTAAATTGTTGATTAACAATTAATCATAAGTAACTGTCTTAAAATTAAATTGTTGATTAACAATAAATCATGAGTAACAGTCTTAAAATTAAATTGTTGATTAACAATAAATCATAAGTAACGGTCTAAAAATTAAATTGTTGATTAACAATAAATCATAAGTAACTGTCTTAAAATTAAATTGTTGATTAACAATAAATCATAAGTAACTGTCTTAAAATTAAATTGTTGATTAACAATAAATCATAAGTAACTGTCTTTAAATTAAATTGTTGATTAACAATAAATCATAAGTAACGGTCTTAAAATTAAATTGTTGATTAACAATTAATCATAAGTAACTGTCTTAAAATTAAATTGTTGATTAACAATAAATCATAAGTAACTGTCTTAAAATTAAATTGTTGATTAACAATAAATCATAAGTAACTGCCTTAAAATTAAATTGTTGATTAACAATTAATCATAAGTAACGGTCTTAAAATTAAATTGTTGATTAACAATAAATCATAAGTAACAGTCTTAAAATTAAAATGTTGATTAACAATAAATCATAAGTAACTGTCTAAAAATAAAATTGTTGATTAACAATAAATCATAAGTAACGGTCTTAAAATTAAATTGTTGATTAACAATTAATCATAAGTAACTGTCTTTAAATTAAATTGTTGATTAACAATAAATCATAAGTAACGGTTTTAAAATTAAATTGTTGATTAACAATAAATCATAAGTAACGGTCTAAAAATTAAATTGTTGATTAACAATTAATCATAAGTAACTGTCTTAAAATTAAATTGTTGATTAACAATAAATCATAAGTAACTGTCTTAAAATTAAATTGTTGATTAACAATAAATCATAAGTAACTGCCTTAAAATTAAATTGTTGATTAACAATTAATCATAAGTAACGGTCTTAAAATTAAATTGTTGATTAACAATAAATCATAAGTAACAGTCTTAAAATTAAAATGTTGATTAACAATAAATCATAAGTAACTGTCATAAAATTAAATTGTTGATTAACAATTAATCATAAGTAACTGTCTTAAAATTAAATTGTTGATTAACAATAAATCATAAGTAACGGTCTTAAAATTAAAATGTTGATTAACAATTAATCATAATTAACTGTCTTAAAATTAAATTGTTGATTAACAATAAATCATAAGTAACGGTCTTAAAATTAAATTGTTGATTAACAATTAATCATAAGTAACTGTCTTAAAATTAAATTGTTGATTAACAATAAATCATAAGTAACGGTTTTAAAATTAAATTGTTGATTAACAATTAATCATAAGTAACTGTCTTAAAATTAAATTGTTGATTAACAATAAATCATAAGTAACTGTCTTAAAATTAAATTGTTGATTAACAATTAATCATAAGTAACGGTCTTAAAATTAAATTGTTGATTAACAATTAATCATAAGTAACGGTCTTAAAATTAAATTGTTGATTAACAATTAATCATAAGTAACGGTCTTAAAATTAAATTGTTGACTAACAATAAATCATATATAACGGTCTTAAAATTAAAATGTTGATTAAAAATAAATCATAACTAACTGTCTTAAAATTAAATTGTTGATTAACAATAAATCATAAGTAACGGTCTTAAAATTAAATTGTTGATTAACAATAAATCATAAGTAACTGTCTTAAAATAAAATTGTTGATTAACAATTAATCATAAGTAACGGTCTTAAAATTAAATTGTTGATTAACAATAAATCATAAGTAACGGTCTTAAAATTAAATTGTTGATTAACAATAAATCATAAGTAACGGTCTTAGAATTAAATTGTTGATTAACAATCGATCATAAGTAACTGTCTTAAAATTAAATTGTTGATTAACAATAAATCATAAGTAACTGTCTTAAAATTAAATTGTTGATTAACAATCGATCATAAGTAACTGTCTTAAAATTAAATTGTTGATTAACAATAAATCATGAGTAACTGTCTTAAAATTAAATTGTTGATTAACAATAAATTATGAGTAACGGTCTTAAAATTAAATTGTTGATTAACAATCGATCATAAGTAACGGTCTTAAAATTAAATTGTTGATTAACAATTAATCATAAGTAACTGTCTTAAAATAAAAATGTTGATTAACAATAAATCATAAGTAACTGTCTTAAAATTAAATTGTTGATTAACAATTAATCATAAGTAACTGTCTTAAAATTAAATTGTTGATTAACAATAAATCATAAGTAACTGTCTTAAAATTAAATTGTTGATTAACAATAAATCATAAGTAACGGTCTTAGAATTTAATTGTTGATTAACAATAAATCATAAGTAACGGTTTTAAAATTAAATTGTTGATTAACAATTAATCATAAGTAACGGTCTTAAAATTAAATTGTTGATTAACAATTAATCATAAGTAACTGTCTTAAAATTAAATTGTTGATTAACAATAAATCATAAGTAACGGTTTTAAAATTAAATTGTTGATTTACAATAAATCATAACTAACTGTCTTAAAATTAAATTGTTGATTAACAATAAATCATAAGTAACGGTCTTAAAATTAAATTGTTGATTAACAATAAATCATAAGTAACGGTCTTAGAATTAAATTGTTGATTTACAATAAATCATAACTAACTGTCTTAAAATTAAATTGTTGATTAACAATAAATCATAAGTAACTGTCTTAAAATTAAATTGTTGATTAACAATTAATCATAAGTAACTGTCTTAAAATTAAATTGTTGATTAACAATAAATCATAAGTAACGGTTTTAAAATTAAATTGTTGATTAACAATTAATCATAAGTAACTGTCTTAAAATTAAATTGTTGATTAACAATAAATCATAAGTAACTATCTTAAAATTAAATTGTTGATTAACAATAAATCATAAGTAACGGTCTTAAAATTAAATTGTTGATTTACAATAAATCATAACTAACTGTCTTAAAATTAAATTGTTGATTAACAATAAATCATAAGTAACGGTCTTAAAATTAAATTGTTGATTAACAATAAATCATAACTAACTGTCTTAAAATTAAATTGTTGATTAACAATAAATCATAACTAACTGTCTTAAAATTAAATTGTTGATTAACAATAAATCATAAGTAACGGTCTTAAAATTAAATTGTTGATTAACAATTAATCATAAGTAACTGTCTTAAAATAAAAATGTTGATTAACAATAAATCATAAGTAACTGTCTTAAAATTAAATTGTTGATTAACAATTAATCATAAGTAACTGTCTTAAAATTAAATTGTTGATTAACAATAAATCATAAGTAACTGTCTTAAAATTAAATTGTTGATTAACAATAAATCATAAGTAACGGTCTTAGAATTTAATTGTTGATTAACAATAAATCATAAGTAACGGTTTTAAAATTAAATTGTTGATTAACAATTAATCATAAGTAACGGTCTTAAAATTAAATTGTTGATTAACAATTAATCATAAGTAACTGTCTTAAAATTAAATTGTTGATTAACAATAAATCATAAGTAACGGTTTTAAAATTAAATTGTTGATTTACAATAAATCATAACTAACTGTCTTAAAATTAAATTGTTGATTAACAATAAATCATAAGTAACGGTCTTAAAATTAAATTGTTGATTAACAATAAATCATAAGTAACGGTCTTAGAATTAAATTGTTGATTTACAATAAATCATAACTAACTGTCTTAAAATTAAATTGTTGATTAACAATAAATCATAAGTAACTGTCTTAAAATTAAATTGTTGATTAACAATTAATCATAAGTAACTGTCTTAAAATTAAATTGTTGATTAACAATAAATCATAAGTAACGGTTTTAAAATTAAATTGTTGATTAACAATTAATCATAAGTAACTGTCTTAAAATTAAATTGTTGATTAACAATAAATCATAAGTAACTATCTTAAAATTAAATTGTTGATTAACAATAAATCATAAGTAACGGTCTTAAAATTAAATTGTTGATTTACAATAAATCATAACTAACTGTCTTAAAATTAAATTGTTGATTAACAATAAATCATAAGTAACGGTCTTAAAATTAAATTGTTGATTAACAATAAATCATAACTAACTGTCTTAAAATTAAATTGTTGATTAACAATAAATCATAACTAACTGTCTTAAAATTAAATTGTTGATTAACAATAAATCATAAGTAACGGTCTTAAAATTAAATTGTTGATTAACAATTAATCATAAGTAACTGTCTTAAAATAAAAATGTTCATTAACAATAAATCATAAGTTTACGGTCTTAAAATTAAATTGTTGATTAACAATTAATCATAAGTAACTGTCTTAAAATTAAATTGTTGATTAACAATAAATCATAAGTAACTGTCTTAAAATTAAATTGTTGATTAACAATAAATCATAAGTAACGGTCTTAGAATTTAATTGTTGATTAACAATAAATCATAAGTAACGGTTTTAAAATTAAATTGTTGATTAACAATTAATCATAAGTAACGGTCTTAAAATTAAATTGTTGATTAACAATTAATCATAAGTAACTGTCTTAAAATTAAATTGTTGATTAACAATAAATCATAAGTAACGGTTTTAAAATTAAATTGTTGATTAACAATTAATCATAAGTAACTGTCTTAAAATTAAATTGTTGATTAACAATAAATCATAAGTAACTGTCTTAAAATTAAATTGTTGATTAACAATAAATCATAAGTAACGGTCTTAGAATTAAATTGTTGATTTACAATAAATCATAACTAACTGTCTTAAAATTAAATTGTTGATTAACAATAAATCATAAGTAACGGTCTTAAAATTAAATTGTTGATTAACAATAAATCATAAGTAACGGTCTTAAAATTAAATTGTTGATTAACAATAAATCATAAGTAACTGTCTTAAAATTAAATTGTTGATTAACAATAAATCATAAGTAACAGTCTTAAAATTAAATTGTTGATTAACAATCGATCATAAGTAACGGTCTTAAAATTAAATTGTTGATTAACAATCGATCATAAGTAACTGTCTTAAAATTAAATTGTTGATTAACAATAAATCATAAGTAACAGTCTTAAAATAAAATTGTTGATTTACAATAAATCATAATTAACGGTCTTAAAATTAAATTGTTGATTAACAATAAATCATAAGTAACTGTCTTAAAATAAAATTGTTGATTAACAATAAATCATAAGTAACGGTCTTAAAATTAAATTGTTGATTAACAATTAATCATAAGTAACTGTCTTAAAATTAAATTGTTGATTAACAATAAATCATATATAACGGTCTTAAAATTAAATTGTTGATTTACAATAAATCATAACTAACTGTCTTAAAATTAAATTGTTGATTAACAATAAATCATAAGTAACGGTCTTAAAATTAAATTGTTGATTAACAATAAATCATAAGTAACGGTCTTAAAATTAAATTGTTGATTAACAATAAATCATAAGTAACGGTCTTAAAATTAAATTGTTGATTAACAATCGATCATAAGTAATGGTCTTAAAATTAAATTGTTGATTAACAATCGATCATAAGTAATGGTCTTAAAATTAAATTGTTGATTAACAATCGATCATAAGTAACGGTCTTAAAATTAAAGCTTCAATCCTTGCTACTGTGAACATAGCCATGTTAAAGTTGTCTGTCAATCCAATCAATGCATAAACAAACTTCACATCTCAAGCAAACCAACACAAATCTAATTTATATAATGTTTATTGCTTTTAATAAGTGGCACACGTTTAACTAAGGTTGAATGGCAGACTTGCTTAATCAGACAGACTATTAATTATTATAAGTCTATTTACAAAGTCCATCTGGGCCCAGAGAAGCACACTGACTCAATTAATTATTCAGAAGCTCTCACCAAAACCAACTGCCTTCTTTCCAACATGGAACTCCTATTCTCTCTTCCTACTCCTGTGGAGGTTCTAGCTCTGCCCCCCCCCCAACCCCGGCACCATTTTCCATTCTCCTGATATATCTTGCTGCTCAACTCCCTACTTAGAGTGTCCCTAATTTAGAATAGCCTCTTATGTTTTAATGGGAAGTTGCCTTGTTTGGGGTATAGTATAAAAATTAACTAAATATGTTTGCTCAGATAAATCTGGCATTATTTTTGAAGATGGAAAGCATTTCTGACATAAAGTGTTCAAGCATAACTAGAAATCATGAGGAATTTAATCAGATATGATGTCTGACATGACAAAGATAGGAGCAAGTGCAACCCTGGACAGTTTAGTAGAAGCTGCTGAACTGAGAACATTTGTTGAAGATGATCTAGTTCAACCGTGAGGCAGTGAGCTTAAAAGTTAAGCAAAAGACTGTCTCCTTTTTTTTATTCCTCTCTTAAACTCGCAGCCTTCTGGAGGATCAATGTTTCGATAAATCATTCAAAATTACCAATGCAAAAAGTTATTTCTCTTCTAATATGTTTTCTACGTGAAAATCTGTTTCATCTGACGACTAACAAACTATATTTATTTATTTTATTTATCTGTTATCGTTTTTGCCATAGTTGTTTCATGACGTTTCGGCAAACTATTCCTCTGGTCTTCATCAGGTGGTTAACTGCGACGAGATAAGAATAAGGTTGGATTTTTTGATTTTGTTAATCCAAGTATTCATTCTTATCTGGTCTTCCATCATCGGTTCATATCAAATGATATATTATTTTACGTTGTGAAACAACAACAACAACAACAACTATGAAGATGAGGATAACAGTCCGCAAATAAATAAAAAAATATACAAATTATTTATCTCAAAAGAATTCCAATAAAAAAAATAACTATTATTTTTGAACAATAATTATTAAAACGGACAATACAAAAGCATTTAAAAGTAATTATTTTTATACCTACATAATATCTCCAACTCCTCTGCCACAGCACAAGAGAGCAGCTGTCCTGAAGCTTGTTGCTCTTTCATGCTCCAGAAATAAAAGAAAATTTGATAAGCTTATCTTCTACGTGTTATGATGCAATATTTTGACACGTAGCACTAATTCTAGACTCTAAACTTTTCACTTCTAATTGAATATTCCAGGATTCTAACCTCATGTTAAAAATGTCTTTAACATTATTTTCACACACCATGGGATATTATCTTGTTTTATTTTCCCCATATCTCATACAGTGCAACCGTTCCTTTTCAGACCAACTTTGGATATAAATAAAAAAAACCCAACTTTTTGAATCATTTAATACTTTTAAAAATGCAAATTAATGGACAACTTTGCTTTGTGTTTGTCATCCACAGGGAGATTCATCTCTCGAATGTACCAAGTATCTTCGATATTGTAAAGCGAAAAACATTTACATGGATTTCAGGAAAGCTGACCTAAAATCTGGATATGACAGGTAGGCTCTTTTGGGTAGTAATGAAGAATTCGGCATTATTTGGGTAAAAAAAAATAAACAAAATTAAGAGTGGATTCGTCCATGGCAAGTGCTCGTCTAAGATTCAATTCCTGGTCCCCCCTCATCAATCTTTCACAAAAAACACCCATCTAGCTGAAACCACTGTCAAAAATTTTCCCCACTCTTTATATGTGCCAAAATCAAAACATAGATTCCATGAACAAAGCTTTCTTAGAAGTGCACGCCTGTGGAACTCTCTTCCGTTTGCCTGTTTCCCACCTGACTACAACTTGGATGTGTTCAAGTCCAACATAAACAAATTCCTGATGAACCGCCCCGTTAAGTAAGACACTTTATCAAATCTCAACACGAACATACTGTACATGCAATAACCCTTATCCTTCCTTGTAAAAAAAAAAAAATGGATATCATAAATTAATGCAGAAACTTTCACTGTATAGTGTCAGATTTATGAGATGCTTTAAAAACTAAAAGAATCGCAAAGCTACCAAAGGAGACAATTATTCTGAAGATTATGTGTGAAAAAACATTTTTAGGAACAGTTATGCCTTTGGTGGAAAAAATTGAGAACTTTCCATGGTAGAAAAATAAGAAAATGTAGAAATCTTGAGATGGTAGAAAAGTTGGATGTAAACGTTCAGCAAGTGTGGAGACTGAGATTATAAGTTGTCTGAAAACATTAGAACCGTGACCAAAGAAAATAAGACAATAAAATAGATCATCTAAAAGTGGATATCTAGGAAAGGGTTTAACGTTTTAAGAGAAATAACTCTTATACTATCAAGTTATTTCCCTTTCGAAAAGGCATTTGCAACACCAGTTATCTGCCTTTGATTTTACCACCCGACAGCATTAAAAAAAATGGCAGATGCTTGCCGAAATCGGCTTAGCACAATAAAACAAAACCTCCTTATTTTGATATCAATTCTTCCAGTTATAATTTGACAAGCCATTTAAATTGTTGATTTACATATACTTTAATCATTTATAATACTCGAAGATCAGTAGTAACTGTAATTTAATATAATCATAAATAGTATCGTAGTAATTGTTAGTATTGGAGATTTGATAAAGTGTCTTACTTAAGGGGACGGTTCATCAGGAATTTGTTTATGTTGGACTTGAACACATCCAAGTTGTAGTCAGGTGGGAAACAGGCAAACGGAAGAGAGTTCCACAGGCGTGCACTTCTAAGTAAGAAGCTTTGTTCATGGAATCTATGTTTTGATTTAGGCACAGATAAAGAGTGGGGAAAATTTTTGACAGTGGTTTCAGCTAGACGGATGTTTATCGTGAAAGATTGGCGAGGGGGGACCAGAGATTGGAGCTCAGACGAGCACTTGCCATGGAAATAATGATAAAACAAAGACAGGCTTGCAACGTCTCTTCTGTGGGAGAGAGGTTGCAGGGAAGGGAAAAGGGCATTCCCCACTAAACCACGAAGTCTATTTTGTACTCTGTCAAGGCAGGATAGGCTATTTTTAGCAGCTCCTGCCCAGATGTGGCAGCAGTACTCCATCCTTGGACGTACTTGACTTTTATATAGATAGAGAATTGCATCAGCAGTGAGATATCTTCTGGGGTGTAGAGAGATCCCACCATTTTCCCAGCGACCTTGGCAACAGACTTGATGTACGTGTTCCATTTCAGATCAGGAGTAAATATCAAACTCAGAAAAGGTCAAACCCAGAAGCTTGTCAAAACATGGAGCCTCCCCAAGACGAGAGCCATCCATTTCAGTTGATGCCAGATGGGGATCAGAGCACTGATGATGTAAAGATAGGGGCTTGGTTTTAGATGCATTAAAAGTAATCAGCCACCTCTTCCCCCTCTGTACCGTGCACTCAAGATGAGAGAAGAGAGAACTTAGTCATTTACGGCCTTTGATGTGTTACCATAGATGGGCAAGTCATCAGCATAGATGTCAACAAATGATTTAAGTATGTGTTTTGGGAGATCATTAATGTATATCAGGAAGAGAATTGGAGACTCCAGCATTACTACTCTGGGCCTCTGATTTCTGCCCATCAACCACTACTCTTATGAGTTTATCAGAGAGAAATGATTTAATAATTTGATATGTCAAGAGCAATTGCCCTGGAAATGAAGCCTTTGTCTAGAGATTCACTAATCCTATGAGATATAACCATTAGCACATCTGCTGTAGATGTAGCAGAACGAAAACCATATTGCATGTCACTAAACATTTTTAAAGAAGCTCAAAATAAACTAGTATTATGTTTTTTTTTTTTTTTTAATTTTATGCAGCATATTAAAACAATGAAAATGTGAGACTAAAATCAGGTTTACATTATCGATGCCTTAAAATAACGTTTCTACATAGTGATCATTTTGAAAATATAAACGCACATGTGTTTAATAAATTTAACAAAAGTCAAATAATGGTCAGATTTTCATGAAATTTTCTATACTAATTCATTTTTACATTAACTTATATTTTCAAAGCAGTTTTCATTAAATATATGAGCAGAAAGTTTTTTCATAGAAAATTTCCCTTCATAACAGTTACATTGTGTGCGTGGGGCTAAATTTGTGCTGGTCATTGGAGGTACCTAAAAAGCTGTTGTGTTGAGTTATACACTAATAACATTTAGAAAAAACATTAACCCATTAATAACCCTTTTTTATGGGTAAAAATGTTCAATTAATATCTATTAATATCATCTAGTAATGAAATCGTTTACAATAGATATATTATGTTTTGGTATTAAACTAACTTGGAAGATTTAAAATTCCAGTATCAGTTGTGTCGATATACTATTATGAAGTTATGGTGTTTTTTGGAGTTTGCCTATTCATATGCAAATAGAAACATTAAATTGATTGACAAAATATGAATAAGCAGAGTACACATTAGTAAGGCAGTAGTTTTTACAATGTAAATAGTTGACTTCGAATCTTGTGTAGGTCTAAATGATTTATGTTTTATAAACCTTAAAGAAATTAACATAAAAAACATTACGTAAATATTAAAAAACAAAACTAAATAGCCCTTTTTTTAATAATTTGTAAAAGAGATAGACATAAAGAGTATTCAAAGGAAATTATTTTTGTTTGAAATAAATTTGTAATAAATTTGGAAAATGCTGTTAGAAGTCACAAATAAAATGGAAATATTTTTTCTTTTAAACATTTTTCAAATTTTTTATCTTTTTCTTACATTTTTCTGATAAAACCATCTTCACAGACAAAAGTTGTTTCATAAACGTAAAACGATCTCCTTTTTTTTTTTTTTAAATAATTTTATTTTTTAATAATAACAAATACTTTGCTAATTAAAAAAATTAAAATATGCTTAAGAAACAACTCTTGCCTTTGAGGAAGATTATTTCATCCAAAAAATTTAAGACAACAAAAATAGTGATTTTTTTTTTTTTTTTTTTAAATAAAAAAATATGTATATATTTGTGACTTTTGTATGTGTCATGCCGCTGCTAACACGTGGTGCAAGGTGATGTCACAGTGGAGGAAAAGGAAGGAAAGAAAAAAGATTTGGAAACACATGGGCGGTGACAGCAAGACAAGAGACATTTGAAAAAAACCATATGGCAGTGACTGGACTTGAGCGGATGTATCAACACAGGAGGAGGAAAGCATGTATTTAACATGACAGTTTTATTAACCACATTGTGAATGAAAAGACCTATAAAAGATGCAGGTGTATTTGGAAAGTACCATGAATAAATACCTTTTATTTCAACTAAAAAAAAAGCCAAGTCGAATTTAATTTATTTGTTTCTTTGCATTCCAGTTAACATTCATCGTAGTTACTTTCCACAAAATTTCAGAAATGTTTTCATTCATACAAGCTATAGATCTGTAAAATTTAGGTAAAGATAGAAATTAGCTACTAACACTGTGCAAGATACTTTTTTTATGTCTTTTTTGTTTTCATTTAAAAACAAAATAATTATTTTGATTCTGTTCAATGAATTTGTCTTAATTTCAGATATCGAGAAGATTTATTCCCAGAAAATGAAATTGGTGGCCATTGCAAGCTTGATTTAAAATCTTTAAAAGCTGAACATGAACATAAAAGTCCCCTACAATCATGGTAAGTTTTTCTTTCTCTTCATCCTGGCATTATTTGTTTTATTTAAAACCATGTTTTAAATTAAAAAAAAATGTTTCGTTGGTGGGGGAGGTGAGGAAAACCATTCCAAAATTCAATTTCACTGTAAATAAATTTTGCACAGCTGGAACTGATTGCTTAGACTGTATTCTCCCATCCCCTCACAAAGACAGGGTGTGACACGAATTCATCCAAAGAAAGAACCTTTTCCTGTCATTAATTTGTTCGTTTTTAACAGAATTGTTGAATAATAAAAAAGAACCTCTGAAAATGCTATTTTAAAAACACTATTTTCAAATATTATCAAAGGGCCATAATTTATGTCCACTAATGAAGTTATAATTATCTGCCCTTAGAATAATTTCTAGATTTCTTTGGCCTTTTGACTAGGAGCAAAGTTCTGATGCTGCACTTCATATGAGACATTTTTTTTTTTTGTTCCAATCCAGATTGCATCTCTTTGGGGAGCTAAAGACCTACCTTGTGCCTAAATCTGCCCTTGTGGGGAAGCAAGTAAAATAGGAACATTGGAATTTATTCCTAACAGTGTATCATATATTGTGCTTTTCTTTTTTTTTTTTCTAATAATACTCATAATTGTGTGACACTAATATCATTAAATGAGCAATAGTTTCCCATCTCCCTGGAAAATCTCATCAGTATGCCCTGTATTTAAGAATTCAGGTGATCGCTCATCCCCCTCTCAGTACAGGCCAATAAGTCTTCTATGCGTCATGAGTAAGTTGCTGGAATCTGTGTTAAATACAGAAGTAATCAAACATCTCAACAAAAATAACCTTCTTCGTGACACTCAATATGGTTTCCATTCTGCTAGATCTACAGCAGATGTCCTTACAGTTATATCGCATAGGATTAGCAAATCTCTCGACGGTGGCAATCTTTCTAGGGCAATTGCTCTTGACATATCTAAAGCCTTTGATAGGGTATGGCATAAAGGTTTACTTCATAAGATCGCTAGCTATGGTATAGCTGGAAAAGTCTTCTCAATTATTAAATCATTTCTTTCTGATAGGTTCATAAGAGTAGTAGTTGAGGGGCAAAAATCAGAAGCTCACAGTATTAATGCCGGTGTCCCTCAGGGATCCATCCTGGGCCCAACTCTTTTCCTGATCTACATTAATGATCTTCCAAATCATATCCTTACATCATTTGTAGACATTTATGCTGACGACACTACCATTTATGGTACCACATCTAAGACAGTAAACGACCAAGTTCTCTCCAATTCTCTCTCCTCTGATCTTGAGCACGTAGTACAATGGGGAAAGGAGTGGCTGGTTACTTTTAATGTATCTAAAACCAAGCTTCTCTCTTTACATCATCAACATTCTAATTCACATTTGTCATCAATTGAAATGAATGGCTCTCGTCTTCAGGAGGCCTCAAGTTTTGACAAGCTTCTGGGCTTGACCATTACTCCTGATCTTAAATGGAACACGTATATCAAATCTGTTGCCAAGGCCGCTGGAAAAATGGTGGGATCTTTCTATCGATCCAGTAGATATCTCACTGCTGATGCTATTCTCTACCTATATAAGAGCCAGGTACGTCCAAGGATGGAATACTGTTGCCACATCTGAGCAGGAGCTGCTAGAAAGGACTTGTCCTGCCTTGATAGAGTTCAAAATAGACTTCATAGCCTCGTAGGAGATGTCCTTTTCTCCTCCTTGCAACCTCTATCTCACAGAAGAGATGTTGCGAGTTTGTCTCTGATGTATCGTTATTTTCATGGAAAGTGTTCAACTGAGCTTCAATCTATGGTCCCCCCTCGCCAAACTTTCACAAGAAATGCTCGTCTAGCTGTAAACACTATCAATAATTTCCCCCACTCTTTATCTGTGCCTAAACCTAAACGTAGATTCCATGAACAAAGCTTCTTTCTTAGAACTGCACGCCTGTGGAATTGTCTTCCGTTTTCCTGCTTTCCGGCT
>NC_136482.1:5944517-6057017 GCF_053919585.1 Euprymna scolopes | reverse complement strand
GTTTTCTATCAGGGTCACACAGCCCAATGCATTATAGTATTTCCATAACTCCTCTGTAGGATCTACAGGTAAACGTAAATGATGAGGTAGTTCGGTCTGTATTTTTATCAGTATTGCCTTCAGATAGCTTGGGGTCACTATACTAGGTGATAGATGCCCCAAGGATAGTGAATCTAACTGGGCTCTAACATGCTCTAATAGGGTTATCAATGACTGGCTAGTTTGTCGCACCCTAGCTGTAATTGACAACAATTGGAAATACTGCTGCATAAAACTGCTTACCTCTTGCAATTCCGATTTCATTGACTCAGTAATATTAGATAATTGTCCTTGTAACTCTCGTAGATTTCTCGTTAACCAATTTATGTGTACTCGGTTTTTGGCTAATTCCATTCTCGTGACATTTAATATCGATACGCTATCTCTAGCCACCTGAGCTAAAGTTTTCTGATTCTTTTCCACATCAAGCAACTTTCGCCTGATAGTTTTCACATCATCCTCAGATACTGTGCCGAATAACACACTTAACGCTTTTCCCACTATAGGAATTACTGCCCTCTTCGATCTAGCTTGTAACAGCCCAATGCTTTTTAGATACAAATTCATCTCCTTCCATTGATATTCCATAACCCTAGCTTCTTGCTCTAAGGAAGATAATAGCTTCATATACCCTTCCTCCTGTACATAATTACTGACTACTCGTGCTCTGGCCTTATCCAGTGCAATGATCTCATCTTTTAACCCGTCCAACAGCATCCTGTAAGGTTTAAGGTCCACCACTAAGGTAATCAGCCACTTCGACCTGGTAATTATGACTTCACTAACTTTCTTAAAGATAGTATTTCGTTCATTCCTCCACGCATTTGCCGAGCAAACCGCAATCACAATCATCAGCAAAATTCTTCGGTCCATTCCTGCAACGAGATGCAAGAACAATTCATTCTTCATTTGCGTACACCTTTTTTTTCTTCTTTTTTTTTTATTAAGTGTTTGTCCTTCCCTAGCCAGCTAAAATTCTCTATAACACAGGTAATTTATTTCGAGACATAGTCAAGGACCAGATGAGATCCACCACGCCCGAAGCAAAATGAATGGAGGGGCCCTCTCCACCCACCAGCCTATCCGAGCACCGCCAACCCCACCCGATCCAAGACACGTCTACTTTGCAATACCTCACTCCTCAATCTAATTTTGGGGGCTCAGCATTCTTGGCTCCCCTCAACCGATATTTAATGGGTATCTCTTTTTCTTTCTGCCACCTCTCACGAAGTTGGGCAAGAGGTATCTCATCCTCTGACTCCCAATCACTTCCACTGGTTCTATCTCCAGCAATTGACATCGGCGGCTGTTCATCGACTTCTCGATCTCCAGGTTTTATCACTTTATCTCCTACAATTTCCGTTACTTCGAAGACTCGTGGGTCCTCTATCAGATTATAATCACTTTCCTCGCCTGATTCTTCCTCCTCAGAATCTGCTAAAGTGACCTTTCTCTTTTTCCGTCGTGTTGGCTTTAACTCTGGTCCTTCCCAAGTATCTATTCTAGCCAACTTTAACTCATTTGCATGGGCTCGTTTCACCTTCCCTGAAACTTGGTCCCATATCACAAACGTGACCGGTCCGGTCTGATCTACTATTCTATAATAAGGCTCCCATCTAGCACTCAATTTGCCCTGTCGTAGATTAACCTTGTAATACACTGGATCTCCAATTCCCAGCCTTACTTCCTCTCTTCCTTTATTAATTCTGTCATTACGTCTTTTCTGAGCACGGGCGATTCTCCGCCTCGCTTGCGCGAATATTCTATGCTGCTTCTCAATTATCAATTTATGGTGATCCTCACCCATGTACTTTCGTCGTGGCTTTAGCAAATTGTCCACTGGCAGCACTACATCTCGCCCAAATATCATATAGTACGGTGAGAATTTTGAAGTTTCATTCTCACAAAATCTCACTGCAGCTAGTGCCTGAGTCAAATATAAATCCCAATTCTCCTCATTGTCCTTCACCAATTTGGACAATACATCGGCTAAGGTCTTATGAAATCTCTCCACCTTAGCGTTACTCTGCGGGTGATATGGAGATGTCGTCACATGCTCCACCCTCAAACTCTTCAATGCCTCACGCATTATTCTATTTATATTCTCAGGTCCATTGTCTGTGACCAATTGCACAGGTGACCCATAGCGAGGGAAGATTTCAGTCAAGATCACATCTGACACGGTCTGTGCCTTTTTATCAGGGATGGCATACGCTTCTGGCCAATTAGTTAGCCAATCCACAAAACTCAATATATATTGATTTCCCCTGGGGGTCTCTCCATATGGACCTGATATATCCATGCTGACTTTTTCAAACGGAAAATTCGGTATGTCAGTCTCCCTCAAGGGGGCCAATCGCTGCCTCCTACCCTGGACTTGACATACCTGACAGCCATTCACATACTCTGTGACTTCTACATATAATTTTGGCTAGTAGTACTTTCGGCCGATTAATTCATGGGTCTTATCAATTCCCATGTGTCCCATCCTTTCGTGACACTGTACGAGGATTTCCCGTCTAAGTGCTCTCGGGACAAACATTCTCAATCTGGGCTCTTCCTCAGCCCCAGATAGGTAATATAACACATCGTCATGCACTATCAACTTCCTTGCTTTTCCAGCCTCCACTTCCTTCCTCAAGGCTAGTATTTCTTCATCCCTCTGACTATTCTCGATTACTTCCTTCCAGTGTGGGTCACTGACAATCACTGAACCACCCGTTTCATCTTCCTCTAACTCAGGTCTACCCTTCAAGGTATGCGCATTTAAGACATTCACCTGGTAAGCCCTATCATCTACTCCAGGCTCTAAATGTATCGATTCTGCTTCTAACTGTTTAGGCATTCGGGATAATAAGTCAGCACAAGTATTATCCTTTCCCGCCAAGTACTCAATTTTACAGTTATAGCCACTCAACTTCAGCGCCCATTGCTGGATCTTCTTATTCGTCCATTCTGCCTCCAGCAGATACTTCAGGGGTTTATGATCAGTTTTGATCGTAAACACGGCTCCACTAAGGTAGTAGTCTAATTTTTGTACTGCGTACATAATTGCATACGCTTCCTTTTCTATCACCGGCCATCTCTGCTGTGTCTCTGAGAGCCGATGTGACAAGAAATACACAGGGACCTCCTCCGGTATATTTGGCACCGGCCCATCCCTGTCTGGACAAGGTTGTGTTAACACCGCACCTATGCATCTATCACTGGCGTCAGTGTATAAGACCATAGGTCTGCTCAAATCTGGGTAAGTCAACTCTAAAATTGAACAGCCCTAAGTGACAGGTAAAGGCTGCCTTCTCCCTGTCTACTTCGTCTAAGGCCACTTGCCAGTAACCGGATCTCAAATCCAATGTTGAGAAACAGACTGACTTGCCCAACAATGCCAATATATCATCAATTAAAGGCAGGGGAACGGCTACAGGTTTAGTGATAGCGTTTAATTTCCTAAAATCTACGCAGAACCTATGTCCCCCGTCCTTCTTTTCCACTACCACTATCGGGAAACTCCAAGGCGATTTGGACCTCTCAATTATACCTGCCTCTAACATATCCTTTACGGCTTCTTCCACCACTTCTCTCTTATGAATGGGAGTCCTATAAGGCTTTAACCTTATAGGCTGATTATTTCCCGTGTCAATTTTCATTGAGACAGTCTGAGTCTGTCCCAATTCTTTATCATCATTAGCCACCACATCTCGATTTCTTTTTAACAGATCTCTCACTCTATTTCGATATCTCTCAGGTACTATTATCTCCTCTTCCCTAAGTTCTGTCAATTCTTTTCTTTCCTTCCTGTCCCACCGTATTTGACTAACGTTACGTAGTGGTAAGGCGTACCCCATCTCCTCACCCTTCAGTATTTTTACGGTTTTACCGGATGTATTAGCTATTAGCACAGGGATTATCTCCTCCCCCTGCACTACTGATTCACACAGCATTATTCCTTCTTCATTATCACGGTATTTATCTACAGGTATTATTTGGTGGGTCTCACCATCCAACCCCATACCCCTTATCTGACCTTCACAGGATACCACCACCCTCGGGGGTATCTTTGTATCTTTTTTCGCTACTACCACCAGAGTACCAATTTCCTGTCCTCCCAAAGGAACTTCCACCTTATCCAAAATTAGCTTTGCTGGTTCAGACTCCAGCCGAGCTCTTCGGGCTTTCAACCAATCCTCTCCTAGGATTAATTCTTCACACACATCTGGAGCCACATACAGGGTGTGATCAACTTCTACACCCCCTACCTTTATGGGACATAATATCCTCCCATCTAGCCTCATCTGGCTGCCATCGGCCTGGCTCACATCCAGATCGGGTTGTAACAGAGTCCGTTTAACTCTCAACCTCTTTATCACCTCACTATTCACTAGTGAGACTGAAGCGCCCGTATCGATCAAGGCCTTTACTTTAAGACCTTGAACATAGGCTTCACAACTTAATTCGCTCAGCTCTGTCAGTGCCGAATAGACTGTTGCTCTATTCTTCCGTTTCCTAGATTTCCACACACGCGACATAGGAGCTGGCAATAAGAGTTTCTCCCAATTTTCCTTTTCACGGCAAGTCTTTTTCAAGTGACCCACTCCTCGACACAGCCAACATCTCTTTCTTTTGCAAACTCTGGCTACGTGGTCAGTCTGACCACAAGACCAACACTTTCTAATTGTATTACACTGGGCTACCCTCCCTTTTAGTTTCGAGGGGGCAGCCCCTTCCCGTTTCCCTGGTTTCTCTGTTTAGAGAGGGGCTTAATTGAGGAAGGCTCTCTCCTTCTCTCAGGGGGTCTGTCTAATAGTCTTCTTCCTCCATTGTCCCTCGATGGACACTCCATGGAGCGATGACCCTCTCCCCGACACTGCCAACATATCAGTCCGGAGCGTCTCTGGGGTGGATCATGGAACCCACGCCATCTTGACCAATTCTGGCGCCTTGGGTCAGCCTCTTCCTCCCAATTTTCCTGCCGCCTATATCCCACTCCCCTCCCTACTGGAGGTCTGTAAACTTTCTGCCTTTCTTTTGGGGTTTTCCTTGCCCCCGATCCCCCATCACGTGCCCTCTCTATCACACTCACACTCTGTCTGGCCATCTGTACACATCTGGCTACATCATCAGGTCTATCCTTTAGGACCTCTCTCTTGATGTCCTCATCTAAGAGGGCATCTATAAAACAGTCAGCCATCCGGGTCTGAAGCACAGGCTTCGCCCGAATTTCATCTTCAGGGAAGGCCAACAGTGTCAATCCCTTGATTCTTTCGGCCAGTTCGGCAAACGATTCTCCCTCTCGTTGCCTAACCTGCCCCAGGCTCCTCATGGCCTGAATTGCGGACGGCTCTCCCGCATATTCCATTTTTAGTTTTTCTTGAAGCTGAGTCCAGGTTATCCCTGGATCCTCACTCAACTCCTTGTCTATAAAATCGGACACTAATCCCTCTGCTGTCTCAAATGCCAGCAGAACCAACTCTCTTCCCGACAGACTATACACTATCTCTTTTTTTCTAATGGCCTTTAGCCAATCGTTCAACTTCAACGGGTCCCCTCTAAACGAAGGCATTCTCACATTCGTTAGTATCGTCTTAAACTCCCTGGTTATTTCCTCCACCCCAGGCACATCTGTCTCTATCGATCCGTCCCTACTCATTGTTCCTATAAGATTCCCTTAGCAACAATATCCAAAACAACAAACAATAAGACCTTCAATTCGCAATAATAATAATAAAAACAACAAAATTTTCCTAACAACAATAATCAAAAAGAAACAACACTATTTTCTCAATAGCTGGAAAAAAAACAAACAAACAAGCGACAAGACACGGCGAGCTCTATCCCAGATGAAACAAAAATAATAACAAAAAAAATAATCAAAAAGGGAAACCAAAAGGTGTCCTACCTGTCGCTGTTCTCTTGTGGCTGGTGTTCCTCACGTGCTGGGTCTCTTCACGGTCGAATGTCTCAAGTGTTGATTCGAATTCTCTGACTGTTTCGCGTTAAACGTTTCGATTGTTCAATGTCTCAAGTGTTGGTTCGAATTCTCTGACTGTTTCGCGTTAAACGTTTCAATTGTTCAATGTCTCAAGTGTTGGTTCGAATTCTCTGACTGTTTCGCGTTAAACGTTTCAATTGTTCAATGTCTCAAGTGTTAATTCGAATTCTCTGACCGTTTCGCGTTAAACGTTTTCAATTGTTCAATGTCTCAAGTGTTGGTTCGAATTCTCTGACTGTTTCGCGTCGGATTCCCCCAAGGGTCGAATCCTGGTTCATAACGGCACCAATATGTACCTAGTAACCCAGCCAAGTACTTACGGTCTGTTAACTCTTTCAGACCAGAGTCCTATCCTAATATTGTCACAATAGTATATATATAGTATATATATATATAGTATATATAGTATATATATAGTATATATATATAGTATATATATATATATAGTATATATAGTATATATATGGTATATATATATAGTATATATATATAGTATATATATATATAGTATATATATATATAGTATATATATATAGTATATATATATAGTATATATATATAGTATATATATATATATAGTATATATATAGTATATGTATAGTATATATATATATAGTATATATATATATAGTATATATATATATAGTATATGTATAGTATATATATATAGTATATGTATAGTATATATATAGTATATATATATAGTATATATATAGTATATATATATATATAGTATATATATATAGTATATATATATAGTATATATATATAGTATATATATATTATATATATATATTATATATATATATTATATATATAGTATATATATATAGTATATATATATTATATATATATATTATATATATATAGTATATATATAGTATATATATAGTATATATATATAGTATATATATATAGTATATATATATAGTATGTATATATATATATAGTATATATATATATAGTATATATATATAGTATGTATATATATATATAGTATATATATATATATTATATATATATATTATATATATATAGTATATATATTATATATATATATAGTATATATATTATATATATAGTATATATATTATATATATAGTATATATATATATAGTATATATATATATAGTATATATATATATAGTATATATATATATAGTATATATATTATATATATATAGTATATATATTATATATATATAGTATATATATATATAGTATATATATATATATAGTATATATATTATATATATATATAGTATATATATATATAGTATATATATATATATAGTATATATATATATATAGTATATATATATATAGTATATATATATATAGTATATATATATATAGTATATATATATATAGTATATATATATATAGTATATATATATATATAGTATATATATATATAGTATATATATATATAGTATATATATATAGTATATATATATATAGTATATATATAGTATATATATATATAGTATATATATATATATAGTATATATATATAGTATATATATATATATAGTATATATATATAGTATATATATATATATAGTATATATATAGTATATATATAGTATATATATAGTATATATATATAGTATATATATAGTATATATGTATAGTATATATATATAGTGTATATATATATAGTATATATATATATATATAGTATATATATATGTAGTATATATATATGTAGTATATATATATGTAGTATATATATATATAGTATATATATATAGTATATATATATAGTATATATATATAGTATATATATATAGTATATATATATATAGTGTATATATATAGTATATATATATAGTATATATATAGTGTATATATATGTATGTATGTTTTAACATGTATTGATTCTGGAAAATGTTTGGTTTTTATTAACTCAGATCTGAGAACTTAGAATCTGTATTAGATGTGATCTAGTGACTTCTGCTGAATGTTAAGTGAACTGAGACTATTCAAGTGACATCAATTAGTGAAGAGACCTTTTTGACTCAACATCGATTATGATCTAGGGAGCTTTTTCAATCTGTTGCATTACCTCCCTTATAATATAATGTCTCAAATCACAATCAATTAAAATATGAATTACTGACACACACACACACACACACACACACACACACACACACACACACACACACACACACACAGCTACATACCTAGAAAACAAAGTTATTAAACCTGACATGGTGATATAGGACAAGGAGAAAGAAACAATCCTAGTAGAAGTTAGGGTCTCCAATGATTAAACAAAGCTGAGAGAAAAAAGATGAGGAAATACCAAGATCTTATGTATGACATGAAAGAAACTGGAACTTTAGGAAAATCTCCATCATTTCAATAATTATAGTTTTTGCTAGTTATGTAATACATTTTTCAAACATTTGCATACGTGGGTGTCAATATGGATATGCTTGGTAAAATCTTGAACTATTTAACTTATCATTATGGAATACATATTCTAGGGAACATGGTATGTAATATGAGCACTTTATTTCTTTTTAACCTATACCATTTAAAGAGATTTTGTCAAAATTATACCATACTCCTGAAAAATTATTGCTATATTTATCCTGGGATGAGTGTTTTACTAGTGTGTGTGTGTATATATATATATATCATATATATATAAATTCGTTTTTCTTTTGTGTGTATTGATACACATATTAAAATACCTCTTTTCTATTTATTTAAAAAGAAAATACAATTTTTTTATATATGGGTTGTGGAATTGCATTCACTAGCAAAAGATCCAGCTAATTTACATTTATCTGCAAAAGATCTAGCTAATTTACATATTCTTTTAAACATTCATTTTAATTAATTCTCTATTAGTTTTTTCGGTTTTCTTATGGGATGATCATCTTTCGTTAACTATTACGTGTAATTATATTCATGCAGATATTCTACTTGATTTATACTTGCATAATATTTGCATAAAACGTTTACAGTAAACACAAAATTGTTTCCATATATATTTATGTATACGTATATATTTTTGTTTAATCTATCTGTCTATCTATCTATAAAAGTGAACATGTCTGTGTGTGTTTGTATGTGTACATTCCCCTATGCAATAACTTTGTCAATTTTTAGTCTACAGACTCGAAATTTGATATACAGGGTACTGAGATTTGGGAAAATCTGTGTAATTCATTTTCGGCCAGAAATTTGGCTATTAAGAGGTCAAAGTTCAACGATTTGACCTTTGAAAACTCTACCAAACTCCTCCAACAATTTTGGGTCTATGCACTTGAAATTTTAGATATAGGTTCCTTGGACATGCATCTAACTAAATAACTTGATTTGAGCCCCAAACAATACATGTTAAGGGGTCAAAGTTTAAAAAAATTTGACCTCTGCAGTTCCAACGAAATTACTTAGACACTTTCTGGTCTAAACATTTGAAATTTTACATAAAGGGTATTCAGAGATAGGGCAAGCTTTTTAATCGGTTTGCATGTCAGCCTAAAACCTTCGACAGAGGCGACGGATTTTACCAAGATCAGTATCATTTTGAAGCTCAACCTTTCAACTGGGCACTTTTCTACAGGGGGGGAGGGTTGCTTTTTTCGCCGATATTTTTGAAAGACGTCCTCTCCTTTCTATTGTCTAGCCTTAATTAAAACCTACATCACTTTCGGTTTGGCGGTGGTTGTAATGACAAAGATGTCAGGTTTTTTTTCCACGTTCTTCGCAGTACAGGTTCGAGCCTGCCTTTCTACTACCACTTTCTTTTTTTTTTTTTTTTTTTTTTTAGCTCAACACACACATCCAAACACCCGGGCAACACCGGGCTGAAATGCTAGTATATATATATATATATATATATATATATATATATTGAAAACTATACAAAGAATTTTTTTATTTTTAATATTTTACTTTTTAGTCCTTTGTTAGTAAATTATTTTGGTCAGTAAGTCATTTAATCTCCTGCAATCGCTAGATCAAGTTACACTTCAGGAATAATCAGTTTAAAAAAATTTTCTTTTTTATTACATTTTCACCCCAAACAAGGCACATTGCCATTTTGATGTAGGGGGCTACTATCAGGGACATAAGCTTCAGGGGTACTATGTGGGGAGTTGGGCAGCAAGATGTCGGTTCACGTTACACTTGAACTTCTGCATGTCAGTACAGTTGGGGAAGCAGGAACCCGGAAGGGAATTCCAAAGTCTAGCGGTTCTGGGGAAGAAACTACTGGAGTAGAAGGCTCTCTTACATCTAGGGATCTCTACTGTGAAAGGGTGGGATTTAGCTGCTTGTCGGGTCTGTCGGGAGTATTTACATCGAGGGGGGTACAAATGCTTGCAGTTTCTCAGAGCATTCACTGTTATAGTAGTTGTTTACCATGAAATACTTTCAGGGATTTAAAAACAAAACAGTATATTAAATCATGGCTCCCCAGCAGTGTTGATCAAACACCACATCCCTTAAACAAAAGAACCAAAAAAGTATTGGATCTATTTTTTTTTGCTTTAGATTAATTAAGCTAACCTATTCATGTTATCAAAATATTTTTTCTTACCTGTGTCATCCGTCCTTGTCACCAAAAAAGAAAGTATTCATTATTTACTTTTAACACCCGAAAGTATCCTGTACCTCTATAAGGCCACTATTCGCCCATGTATGAAGTATTGCTGTCATATTTGGGCTGGTGCATCGGCTACTAGTCTCTCGCTCCTTGACAGGGTTCAAAAGAGAGTTGTAAATCTGATAGGCCCTAAACTGGCATCTAAGTTTCAGCCTCTGTCCCATCGTCGAAACGTTGCATCCCTCTGCCTGTTCTACAAGTATTTTAATGGTGAATGCTCTGAAGAACTGCAAGCACTTGTGCCCCCACGACGTGAACACCCTCGACAGACCCGACAAGCTGCAAAATCCCACCCCCACACTGTAGAGATCCCTAGATGTAAAAGATCTTTCTACTCCAGTAGTTTCTTCCCCAGAACTGCTAGACTTTGGAATTCCATTCCAGGTCACTGCTTCCCCAACTGTACTGACATGCATAAGTTCAAGTGCAACGTGAACCAACATCTTGCTGCCCAAATCCCTACATAGTACCCCAGTAGATGTTTCCCCTGATAGTAGCCCCCTACACCAAAGTGGCAATGTGCCTTGTTTGGGGTGAAAATGTAATAAAAAAAAATTAAAAAGATTTACAAATCTACTGTAGTTATATGATGCACATGAATCCACTATACTTCTTTGTTTTTAATATTTTATTTCTATATTTAAATTCTTATTTACTAATAATCTCTTTATATATATATATATTAGTTTAAGAATATATTAAATTATAAATATCATAAATATATCCATTTTTTTTTTTTTATTATACATGACTAATGTAATTTTGGATTTCCTCTATTAATTATTATTAATCTACTTTGATTAGTTTTAAAAAAATTAGTTTTAAAAGTATTAGGATATCATTTTTTAAATATTTTATTTTTATCACCCTCGTTTGATCAAATCATTCTTATCACTAAGCTATAAACTTTAATTTTAAAGTAATGTGAGCTATTTTTAAAAACTCGGACATAATGTTCCCGTAAAATACACAGGGCTATTTTTATGCAGCACACAAACTATTTGAAAGGAGAAGGGGTTTCTTTTATCAAATATTTTATAGATAAAAGTTCCATCCTCAATTTTTATATCGAAATCCTTAAATGTAGCTTGTGTTTCTCTATGTTCACAATTTAATTCTAACTCCTTTCGATATATAAGATGTTTATTTTTTTCAAATTCATCATTATCATTTATACTTATAAGGTTCTCAATAAATCTCCTACAACCATGAAAATTAATATACACTGCTGATCAAAAATTTAAGACCACTTAAAAATCTTTAAAAAGAAACCTTTTTTTTTTTTTTTTTTAAGGATAGATTTTAAATTTTAAACGCTTCCGACTTAAGGTTACTAATACTACAATCTAAAAGGTAATGGAAACAAAAAGCTACATTCCAAAAATTTTATTGCAAAATTTGCATTTTTATTAAATTAGGCTTTTTACACATGATCAAAATTATAAGACCAAGGGTATAAATTGTTAGATTTATGGTAATTCTAATGTTTTTAGTTCAGTTAGAGATTAGCAATCATTGTGTAAAGGTGTTACCATGCCTAAAGCAAGAAAACTAACCGAAGTTGAGCCCTCTCGAATTCTAGGATTCCATAAGGAAGGTTTGTCACAGCGAGCGATAGCAGCTAAGGTAAATCGCAGTAAAACTGTTATTTGCAACTTTCTAAAGAACACTGAGAATTATGGAAAAGCAACATCCTTTGGTAGGCCCCCCAAAATTTCTCCTGCATTGAGTAGGAGAATCAGACGGGTTGTTATGAATGACAGGGGACTTTCTTCTAGTCAAATTAAGGCAGTTACAGATGCTGATTGCAGACCAATAACCATCAGACGACACTTACAACAAAAAGGCACAGTAAATAAAAAATGTAAACAAATTCCTCGATTGCTTCCACGTCACAAAGTGGACCACTTAAGATTTGGTCGTGAATACCAAATCTGTGATGTTGAGAAGTGGAAGAAAGTCCTGTTTTCTGATGGGAAAAAATTCAATTTAGATGGTCCTAATGGCTTCCAGCGATATTGGCATGACAAAAACATGCCCCTTGAAATTTTTTCCATACGTCATAGTGGTGGAGGGTCCGTAATCGTATGGGGTGCCTTTTCTTACAGAGGGATGATAGAGCTCCAGGTGGTGCAGGGTTGTCAGACAGCAGCAGGTTATGTTAGCATGCTACAAAAAGCATCTTTGATGATGGAGGGTCATCGTTTGTGTGGGGGATGGATGGTTATTCCAACAGGATAATGCTGCAATCCACACTGCAAGACGGACCTTGAGCTTTCTACAAGAAAATAGAGTCCATCTCTTGGGATATCCTGCATGCTAACCGGATTTGAACCCAATTGAAAATGTTTGGGGATGGATGACAAGAGAGGTTTATCGAAATGGCAAACAATATTCAACAATAAATGAACTTTGTGAAGTCATTTTCAGAAACTGTAGCAGGATCCCCCGCACTTTAATGGAACGCCTTATTTCTAGCATGCCCCAAAGAATTTTTGAAATCTTCAAAAGCAGTGGAGGTAGAACTCATTAAGTTTGATTGTGGAATGTTTTCATACACTTTTCATACAATTTAATAGAATTTTTTCTCTGGTCTTAAAATTTGGATCATGTGTAAAAAGCCTAATTTAGTATCATTTTTTATTAATGATGACACACACACACACACACTCACACACACACACACATATATAATATTTTGATTGCAGAAATTCCCCTCTGGATCAAAGTACCGTAGGTTTGCAACAACAGATGCTACATACAAATTTATTTTGTATAGGCTATTAACCACTATCTTATGTAACTTTAGAATGACATTTTAGACACATTTAGTTGTTATAATAAAATCCTACATTTCATCCTAGGAGCAACACCATCGCAATTGTAGCATCTTTAGAGGAAGTAGTTCCTATTTTTTCCCTAAATATTAAATCCTCCTACTGCCCCCAGTCAAGACCAGGTGGAAATATACACATTCTACAGATATTGTGCTTGCACCATTCTTAACTGGATCATAAACTCATAGATATAACATAATCTTTCCATTTCCCGATTCCAAAATAATAAATTCTCCCTACTCAAATTCTGTACATTCTCATTGGCTGAGACCTAAAAATTCAGTTATTCCGGAATCTACCTTTTAATACATAAACTAATGCTCCAGAAGTTTTAAAATATGGTGGCACTCTCTATAATACATAACCGTTTTTAAAAAATAAACTAAGTACAAACATAATAACTGCTCATAAACAGAAAATTAAATACTGATAACCTTACCTATGCACACATTAACAACATGCCACTAACTCCACCCCCAGCCCCAAAAAACAAACCCTGAAAAAAATATGTACTATTGTTTTTCGATTTCAGAACAGCTTAGCGATGCTTTGTTTTCTTTTACTTTCTTTTATAACAGGTGTTTTTGTTTTTTTAATCTTTTAAATTTTTTTTTACATTTAATTTTAATGTGGGCGATTTAAATTACTTATATAATTTCCAACAATTAGCTAGATTTCAATCATGTTACTTATCTTGTCGGCATAGGTTTTCGACTGTGAGAGAGAGCGAGCGAGAGAGAGAGTTGGGAAGAATATATGCAGAGAGAGAGGAAATAAAATCTGGTGTAGATATTGTTCACCATGTAATGTTCTTTTTATGCCAAAGAAAAAACAAACATTTCACTGTGTCAACATTATCTACAACAGTTTTTATTTCTTATCCCTCCTTCCCTCCCTCTCTGTACATATCCTTCCCAACTCTCTCTATTTCTCTCTCCCTATGATAAATTGCTATCACATTACGCCTCTATTTATGTATTTACAGATCATCATGAAACTACCTTTAGAAACACTAACTCTTTGGTAGCGCTTAGAGCGGCTGCTCCATCAACAGTTGAATAATATCGGGATGTTTGCAGTGCCATGGCGCGCATGGAAAGGGACCCTGCACTCATCCCCGGTGGGCTTTCCTGAGGCCACAGTCCTAGTTGATGGAGGGTCAGCTGATGGTCTACTTGTGATGCATGTGTGATATTCTGCATAACCTTCTGTTCGGCTTCCCCTAACCCAACTGAAACTCGTTAAAAAACATGATGACAGTACAATCTAAAAACAAGCTTAAACCAGGCTTAGGGACAAACAAATCACACTTGCCTCCTCCCTTGAGGCTTGCATTCACAAATATCCGTGGGCTTAGAACTAACTTAGCTGATGTTGAAGCATTTCTCCTAACAAATACCCCGGATATCTTAGCACTAAGTGAGACTAACCTACACTCCTCCATCCCCTCTAACTACTTTAACATGCCTGGATATCTCCCACTCTGCCGTAAGGACTCTGACAGACATATGCACGGACTTGGAGTTTACATTCGTAATACCCTTCCCTTGACTAGAGAAACAAACCTAGAAACGGATGATCAAGCTTTTATGTGCTTTAGACTTATCATGCAACACAACATTAGCTACTTTTACTTTCTCTACCGCTCTCCCTCGACCCAAGACTGCACCATAATAAACAAAGTATCTGACAGCATAGACACAGCACTCTCCTTCGACACTAGCGCCCAAGTACATGTATTTGGTGACTTTAATGTCCATCACAAAAATTGGCTTGGATTCTCTACTTATACAGATGCAGCAGGCAGCGCAACTCATAGCTTCTCTGTATCTCACTCCCTATCGCAAATTGTTACTTTCCCAACCCGCTTCCCTGATCAGGAAGAGCAACACGCATCACTATTAGATCTGTTTTTGACCACAGTTCCTGATGATTGTGTAACGAAAGCCGACAGCCCACTTGGGAACGCTGATCATGCGGTAATAATGGTTGAAATCGCCCTAAACTCCAGACCCAAAACTGAAGAGCCAGTGCTCAAAACAACGAGATATTATAAAAAGGCTGACTGGGAAGCTATCAGAGATCTTATCAGAGATGCCCCATGGGGAAATATTTTTTCTCTTCCTGCTGAACAGTGTGCAACTGAGACCACTGAATGGTTCAAAACTGCAATCGAAGCGCATGTTCCCATGCGGAAATTCTATAGCAAGCCCCACTCTCCCCAATGGTTTACTTCGACTTGCGCAACTGCCATTGCTCAAAGGCAGCATGCATTCCACAGGTTTAACCGACATAAGTCCAGTTCAAACAGACAAAAGTACATAGAAGCTAGAAGTAACGTTAAGAAAGAAATAGCGACAGCTAAGAGGGAATTTACAGAAACCACTAAAAAACGCATCGAAGCACAAAAATTAGGAACTCGTGACTTCTGGAAAATCTACAACAGTGTAGTAAATAATGGGCAATCAACGATTCCCCCACTAACCAACAATCACGAGGTTCTTTGCTCAGCAACCGAGAAGGCTAACATGCTTGCCAGTCGGTTTGCCTCCAACTCTACACTGGACCCTCTAAACCACCCCCTACCTGACTTTCCTATGCGGACAGACGCCACGCTAGACGATCTGGAAATCACCCCTGCTCAGGTGCATGCTATCATAAAAAACCTTGACACTTCCAAAGCATGTGGACCCGACCTCATCCCAGCTGTGCTATTAAAAAAGTGCTCAGCCGAAGTAGCTCCAGTTCTCTCCAAACTCTACAACAAATGCCTCAATGAATCTTGCTTTCCGAGCTGTTGGAAAACTGCTTCTGTTGTACCAGTATTCAAGAATTCTGGCGAAAGAACTGACCCATTAAATTATCGCCCTATTAGCCTCCTCCCACTTTTTGCCAAAATATTTGAGACCTTAATTAACAATGCTCTAGTCCAGCACCTTACAGATGCTAAACTTCTGACCGACCATCAATATGGATTTAGACAAGCCCGTTCCACGGCAGACATCCTCACTGTAATCTCTGAACGCATATACCATTCACTGGACAAAGCGGGAGAGGGCAGAGCGGTAGCTCTAGATATATCTAAGGCTTTTGACAGGGTATGGCATGAGGGTCTCCTCAGGAAGATTAGATCTTACGGTATCACTGGTAGAATACTTAACATAATTAAATCCTTCTTAGATAAGAGAAAAATCCAGGTTGTCCTCGACGGTCGTACGTCTAAACAATATAATATAAATGCGGGAGTGCCCCAGGGATCTATCCTTGGTCCTCTGCTGTTCCTGATATTCATAAATGACCTCCCCGACAAAACTGCCTCTGAGATGGGTATATATGCTGATGACACCACACTCTATAGCAGGCACGACAGGAAAACAAATGAACATATATCTAAAGTAATGGCAGAAACACTAGAGGATGACCTCAAATCAGTAGTGGAATGGGGACAAAAATGGATGGTAACGTTCAATGCCACCAAGACAAAACTGGTTTCATTCAATAATTACAAGAAACCTTCTCTACCACCTATAGCAATGGCCAACAACTCTTTAGCTGAGAGTACGTCTTTCAAGCTCCTTGGCCTAACGTTCACAGGAAACATGAGCTGGAACAATTACATCGAGGGCATTGCCAGGGCCGCTGCGAGGAAGGTGGGCTCTCTCTACCGTGCTAGAAAACTTCTAACACCCGAAAGTATCATGTACCTCTATAAGGCCACTATTCGCCCATGTATGGAGTATTGCTGTCACATTTGGGCCGGTGCATCAGCTACTAGTCTCTCGCTCCTTGACAGGGTTCAAAAGAGAGTCGCAAATCTGATAGGCCCTAAACTGGCATCAAAACTTCAGCCTCTGTCCCATCGTCGAAACGTTGCATCCCTCTGCCTGTTCTACAAGTATTATAATGGTGAATGCTCTGAAGAACTGCAAGCACTTGTGCCCCCACGACGTGAACACCCTCGACAGACCCGACAAGCTACACAATCCCACCCCCACACTGTAGAGATCCCTAGATGTAAAAGATCCTTCTACTCCAGTAGTTTCTTCCCCAGAACTGCTAGACTTTGGAATTCCATTCCAGGTCACTGCTTCCCCAACTGTACTGACATGCATAAGTTCAAGTGCAACGTGAACCAACATCTCGCTGCCCTAATCCCTACATAGTACCCCAGTAGATGTTTCCCTTGATAGTAGCCCCCTACATTAAAGTGGCAATGTGCCTTGTTTGGGGTGAATATGTAATAAAAAAAAAAAAAAAAAAAAAAAAAAAACAACAACTATAGGAGATGAGGATAACAGTCCGCAAATAAATGCATAAACTATTTTCATTATTAATTAACTTAATTAATGGATATTTTTCGATAATAAAAAAAAAACAGTTTGCTACACTAATTCCTTCTTAAAAATGAATTTACACAAACTGAACCACACCAATGCATGCCCGGGTATGGCTAGTATATATATTTTAGTCTATGTAAATAAAGGGTTGCTCAAAAAGGTGCAGGTTCTAAACCTATTGGAATGTTTATAACTTGAAGTAATTTATTACCTATTTGAAAATAGCTCTCTTTAATAAGATGACTTATTAGTATTTTTAAACTACCTTTAGAAACACTAGTCTGACCATTAGATTGTATTTACATTCACCACCTGCAAAAGCTACATCCACAGTATTATTTAATTCTTTATTCAGGTTTATTGTGTAGTATTTTTGTATACAAGGTACTAAATACTAAACTAAGAATTGATATTTAATTTTTCTTTTATTCGATACAAATTGTTTACAACCCAAAACTATAGAATTTTTTTCTGGTGGAAATCATTTATTTAATTAATAATTAATTGAAACACTTTAGATATAGCTTTACTTAAATAACTTTACTTTATATATATGATTGTACACTCTGATTACAAGTAAAAGTCACAATGTTACAATTTTTGATGGGTATGATGCTGTGTTTCTTTTACTAAAATAAATTTGTTTTGTAGGTATGAGTTTGTATCACCATTTTTGTGATTTTTATCAACCTTTACATGAGCCAACATATGAACAACAGTTTTACTAAAATAAATTTGTTTTGTAGGTATGAGTTTGTATCACCATTTTTGTGATTTTATCAACCTTTACATGAGCCAACATATGAACAACAGTTTTACTAAAATAAATTTGTTTTGTAGGTATGAGTTTGTATCACCATTTTTGTGATTTTTATCAACCTTTACATGAGCCAACATATGAACAACAGTTTTACTAAAATAAATTTGTTTTGTAGGTATGAGTTTGTATCACCATTTTTGTGATTTTATCAACCTTTACGTGAGCCAACATATGAACAACAGTTTTACTAAAATAAATTTATTTTGTAGGTATGAGTTTGTATCACCATTTTTGTGATTTTATCAACCTTTACGTGAGCCAACATATGAACAACAGTTTCAGCACGGATGTATATATTGTCATGTGGGATACGGTAAGTAATTTTTTTTTATCTTCTGTCTTTGACACTTGGAAACATGAAGTCAGCACTCTGTTAAATTGAAGGAACATTTTCCGATTAAGAAAACCGAAACAATAAAAAATGTAATGACTTCCAATCTTCAAATGCTAGTTTTATGCTATGTAAATATGTAGGCACATTAAACTTTGTTGGAATCGTTATCTATTGTCACGAAGGTGATCATATTTATTTTCCTGGTGATTGTGATGTATAATTGGATTTCAAAAAATGCAGTTTATGTAAAAACATTATGTGAAAACACCATTATGCACTTAGGTATGATGTTGAAATTAGTAAAAAGCTTGACGTCTCGGATGACAAATATCGAAAAATTGACCAAAAACATTAATTCCTTCACCCTCAACTGGCCAGTTTTCTACAAGGAGGGGTCAGTTTTTGCACCGCCATTTTTGCAAGTCATCCTATCAGTTGGATTGACTATGCTTCTTTTCAACGTTCGGGTGATGAAAACATCATTTTTTTTATTCTCCTTTACGTTACGGTTCGAGCCTGTCTGCCTACTATCACTTTTTATTTATTTTTTTTAACACCTCTGTGTACTGTTGTTTTGACCCCCCTCCCCGCTACTTCCTTATACACCACCTACACACACCCGGGCAATGGGCACCCCACTACTATTGTTTTGATCCCCACCACTCCCGGGTTTGCTTACTACACCCACCACCTAAACACCCGGGCAACACTGGGCACCTCGGCTAGTATTTAAAAAATCCTTGACACTGAATCACTGGTTACTTGCATTAGATGATGGTAAGATCTTCACAATTTTGTTTTCCAGTCACAACATTCATTTCTGTCCCGACTAACTGTGGCCGACCACTGAAACCTTTACTGTCATCCTGTATACAATTCTCAACTTTCTAAATTTGTCTAGCCGCTTTACTGTAAGTCTCGTAATTTTGGAGCATTTCTCCCTAGAAAGTCCTTCCAAAATTGTTGAGTTTGTGTTACGTGTTTAAAAATAAGTGTTGAATGTGAAATTGTTGAGTTTGTGTTACGTGTTTAAAAATAAGTGTTGAATGTGAAATTGTTGAGTTTGTGTTATGTGTTTAAAAATAAGTGTTGAATGTGAAATAATCACATAAAAATGCTACAACAACTAAGTGAAACGTTTATCAGTTACAATTAACTTTATGACCGATTTTGTTTCAAAGTAAACCTCTATAATCTTGATCCTGTTCCATTTTACCTGAAATATGTTAGAATTTATAGAAATTATAGCTATATTATAAAATGGATACATAAGTTGGACTGTCCTATTTTATTTGATTAAAATGCTAAAATGTAAACAAAATAATTTTTTGGTAATAACAATAAGTATTTTCTTTTTAAATTATGAAATCTTAATTAAAAAAAGTTAACATATTTCTTTCTTATCAGTTTTTTATAGACGCTATATTATAACAAGATTATCTGTAGGGATGCAAAGAAACTAATAACATTGATGATAGTAATAAGGAAATTAATCTTACAAATAAGTCATGGCGATGGTAACTAGCATTTTTTGTTTTTGTTAGAAAATTTTATTAATAAAATTTAAATTGGAATGTAATGAATATTTTTCCTTGTCTTAAAGAAAGAATGTGTAAAAAAACAGTTTTGACTAAATACGATTAACAATCATTCTGTTCTTCACTCCCAGTAGGTCTTTGGTCTATAAAGAAATGAATATGTGAGTAAAATAATGTTGACATATGTAAAATGTTTTTGACTTGTGATGGGGGGTATGGGACGAATGGATTCGCCAATCATTTTTATAACCAACGGCTGTGCTAAACAACCAATCAAAACATCGCAAAATTATCAGCAATAAAAATAAGCAAAACTCCTTTGTGTTTTAAGTCTTTATTTGTCATCAAACTGCTGGAAGAATATAATTCTGCATTCTACTATTAGACCTTGCCAAAGAAAGGATTTCCCTAAATGCTAGATGAACTTGTCATCAAAGATTTTTTTTTTCAGTTTGATATTTCCTATTGCTATATACCACATATATGTCGAATAATAACGCTTATAATATCGAAAATATGTTAATGGGGAGAAAAATAGCATATAATGGTTGAAAAACATCCCCCAAACTTTGAGTTTCTTGCTTCAGTGGTTGCAGGATCTTCATCTGACATTAGAACATAAATAGGAATGACAGCTTTTGTATTCTGGTACCCAAAATAGATATAGATCAGGAAGGACATATCAACACCTTTTCAAGTTAAGACTTTTACATTGATAGTTCCTCTTTCTGTACATGCAAGTGAAATTGGAACTGGCAGAGCATGAAAGAATTTCATTACAATGCATTGCTAGTTTCTATTGCAGATGAAATATGGACTAATCTAGCAGAGCTCAATATCTTTGAAGTGAAATGTATGAGAGTAACTCAGCAAGATAAAGAACTGTGGATATCAGAAAGCAGCAAGATTAATGGATCCATCAACAATGAAATAAAGAAAATAATGTGGTTTTGACATGTTTCCCAGCTATCAGACTCCAAATTTAAGAGCAAGAGGATAATATGGTTGTCTTCAAGTCCAACGTGAACAAGTTTCTGATGAGCCGTTCCACTTAAGTTAACAAATTTACCGAACTTCCATTACTATCGATTACTATATTGTCCTTTTGACTACTCTACACTCTTTACCCCTTATCCTTGAGTGGCCTATCGGCCTTGATAAGTGGTACCGCCTATGTAAAAAAAAAAAAAAAAAAAAAAATGACCACCAAAAGGATGGGTCAATCAGGTACGATTTGGTACTGGTATGCTTTTCTTGACAGTTGAAAGACTGGCTCAGATGGTGATAAGTTTGGAAGTTTGTTCTCAAGCATGTCGTGAAGTTCTCTGTAGTATGGATACAATCAAAATCAATTTTTAAAATATCTATTAAAATTTGTTAATTTTAATTATTTTCTTTCCTGTAATTCAGAGTGCAATGGATTATGGGGATTTGTTTAAGGTGACTTGGCAAGTCTTCTCTGAACACAAGGTCATCCCATTGGTTCAATTTGATGGCAAAAGAGTAAGTAAACGTTTATTTAATGAAAATTGTTCTTTTGAAGCTTTGTTTGATAATTGACATTTTTGTTATTTTGAAATTAAAGTAATACAACTATTAAAAGCCTTAACTTTAATATGTAAAAGAATTATTTTGTTTTTACATTTTTCAGTTATCTTTCTGCTTTTTTACTGTTTTTTTTTTTATTGATTTCCTTTTCTTTTTTATGCTGAAATTTTTATTCTTTTGTTTCAAAATTTTTAAACATGCCATGATACAAGTAGAAGTACAGAGGATTGAACCTTCACCATTCAGAAGACTATTACTTAGAACTGATTATAACTTAGCACTTTTATCCATTGTGCTATCAGTTTGACATAAAATCTCCTGAGTACAAGATACACCTGAAGAAGGCCAGAGGTTACATTAGTTGAAATGTTGTGAGAATAGCATTTAGGATGCGAACAATAAATCTCAATAATCCAAAGTTTTTTTTTTTTTAACTTTAAAAAAAAAAAGGGTGAAGGGTGATAACTAGGGCTGTGACAACAGCATATTCTTTTCATTGTTTTGACTCTCAAGTATATATCCGACACAGTAATACCTAGTCAGTCAACAAAGAACCACATCAGTCTATATAAAAAATATAAGATATTAATGGATACACACTTGAGAGTCAAAACAAGGAAAAGAGTATGCTGTTGTCACAGCCATAGTGATAACATATGTACAAACATTTAATTAGTGTATCATAGTGGAAAAAAAAAAATGGATGACAAGGGTGGAAATGGGAAATTAGACTTCACGAGTTATATATATATATATACACAGCAGTTTATGTGATGGAGATAAGCCATGTTCAAACTTGTTCATCCACCCAAGCAAAACCAATTAGTCTCCTCTCTAGAGGTTAGCATTTAAAAATATCCGTGGGACTAAAAGTAACTTAGATGATGTTCATTCCTTTCTCTTCATAAACTCCCCGAATGCCCTAGAATTAAGCGAAACCAACCTACACTCTTCAATCCCCTCTAGCTCCTTTGATATGTCAGGGTACCTCCCTCTCTGCCACATTCTCTAATATCTTTTCTTTTCCTGCTAAAGAATATGCCAATGTGACAAATGAATATTGCAAAACAGGTATTAAAGCACATGTTCCAACCCATTCTCCCCAATGGTTTATTCCAACTTGTGCAGCAGCCATTGCGCAAAAGCAGCATGCATTTCGACAATTTGTCCACCACAAATCAAGTACAAATAGATAGCTTTATAAAAGCTAGAAATAATTGTAATAGTGAAATAACCATAGCCAAGATAACGTATACAGAAATGGCCAGGAAATGTATCAAGTTGCAGAAATTATGAATTCACGATTTCTGAAAAATTTATAATAGTGTAGCAAATAGTGGACAATTAATAATTCCTTCACCTACAACCTCCAAAGTGTGTGTGTGCGCGCCTGATCTTGTCCCTGCCATGCTAATTAAGAAATGCTCTGCTGAACTAACCCTTGTTCTCTCAAACTCTTCAACAAATACCTAGCCGAGTTTTGCCAATTGCATATTTTGTTAACAAAATGGGAGTGGTGATCTGGCACACCACGACACGATATATAATTACTTTCGGTTTTAATTATTTCTGCAAATATTTTTGGACAATGTTAAGAAAACATTCATTTGAGAATTCATAAGTAGGAAAAAAATTCATTTCATTTAAAAAAAAACAAAATTTCTTATGTAAAAAGAAGCTGCTGCTCAAAATGACAAGATGCTTCAAAAAGGCTGATTGGGAGGCTGTCAGAAAATACATCAGAGATGTCCCATGCATTAATATCTTTTCGGTTCTTGGTGAACAATGTTCCAATGAGGCATTGCAGCATATGTTCCCCACATGGACGTGCTATAGCATAACTCATTCTCCTCAATGGATCACTTCAACTTGTGCAGCAACCATTGCGCAAAAGCAGCATGCATTCCAACAATTCATCTGCTATAAGTCAAGACAAACAAAAGTTTATTAGAAACTAGAAATAATTGTGAAAATGAAATAGCTGCAGCCAAGAAAAGACACAGAAATGACTAAAAAAAAATATTATGTTACAGAAAGTAGGAACTTGTGATTTCTGGAAAATTTATAATAGTGTGGTGAATAATGGAAGGGTTGAGAAGAGGAAGAGGAAACTAGGGAGAGGGAAAGAGAAGGATAGAGAAAAGTTAGAAGTTTTAATGAAAATATGTTACACTTTTGTCCTAGGCAACACCAGGTAGCCTTGTTGGTATATATATAAATCTTTAATCTTTCCTGTGGGATTTTTTTCATTCTTCAGGTTTGCTTTAAAGACGCCATTTTTTCCTTCCTGCCACGTATGCGATATGGTTTATATTACAACATGCCATTGGTAAGTCATTTGTTCTTTTCCCAATAATGTTTATTCGTTGATTTTGTCAATCGTTATAGCAAGATTAGAAGCGGGTATGTAAAAATATGCTAAAAACAGTATTTTTCCTTATGAGGTTATAGAAAGCATAAGATTAAAGCAGTGGAAAATTTTTATTAGAATTTAACAGAATAGAATTATGACGACATTTCAAGATATGATATCATAATCAATGTTGCCTTTTAGGCATACAATGTAAAAATGAGCCGAGTTTTTTTTTTTTTGAGGCCCACCATTCGGAAACTGCAGTTGATCTAGATGTATATTGCTGTCAAAACCTCAGAAAATGATAATGGTGGTAAGTTAAAAAAAAAAAAAATGCCTCTTTATTCTAGGAACAAAGAGAAGAAAGAAGAAAACATGAACATCTTTGCACCTGCTACATGACCAACTACTTCAGAGAGAGGAACGGCTGCTTTGTGTCCACAACACGACACAATGGGGATCAAAGACCCCCCCCCCAATATGCTACAAAGAAATTTGGTGATAAGCAGAGAAAAAGAGACTGCTGTCATATTTCAAAGATTTCCTTATCTTAGAGTAATTGCTCTACCTAGAATTGCGTCTATTTCAGGAGAGGAAAAGAAGTGCATTCATAATTTTATCGAAGTCATTTTGGCTCTGGAGAAAGTAACAGATTAGAATTGTGTTTGTTTCAAGATACGACACCATGAGAGGACGTGCATGACAGAATTGAGATTGCATCAAAGTAACCAGACATCTTTTTTTTTTTTTTTTAATTTTTTTTTTTATTCACATTCACCTCGAACAAGGTGTATTGCCACTTAAATGTAAAAGGTTACTAATTGAGACCGTGGCCAAGAAAGATTAACAAGATATTGGTTTACATTACATTTAGACTTCTGCATATCAGTTAGGGAAGCAGGTAGCCGGAAGAGAATTTCAAAGTGTAGCTGTTTGAGGAAAGAAAACTATTAGAGTAGAAAGCTTTCTGGCATTTAGGGACCTCAACAGTAAAAGGGGTGAGATTTTGTTGCTAAGCGAGTTTGTTGGGGATATGTACATCAAGGAGACACAAGTGCAATGAGTTCATAAATTGCACCCTATTTAAAGTAAAGTTTAACATTCCTTCGACATAGCTCTACTGTATAGATTCATCATTTCAATTATTCTGACAGCTGAAAGGAACGGATTTAAAATGATACTATGTCTGCTTCATGTTTCACAGCTATTCAAATGAGTTGTTTGAAGTTTGGAAAATTATAATCCTACCAGAGGATTGTCTGCAAAAGTCACTGCATTCAATCAAATGCATTGCATGGTCATTTGAGAACGGACAGTCAACCATGGTCAATACTGAATGAATACTATCTAGTGATCTTTGTTTTTGGACAGAAAAAAAAAAGAGAAATTATGAGCGATGAATAATTGTTTCAATTGGATGGGGTGATAGAGTAGTGTCGAGTCATTGACGATTTTACACATAGTATATAGGTGTGTTTGCAATACAAAGGTGCATGTTTCGGCAATATTTAGCATCAATAAAATCCAGACTGTTGGACATTTATATCTAAAACTTGGTGGACAAGTTATTTGTTAGACTGAGCTAATGTTCAAGAGAAATAGAAAAAAAAATAATACATCATTGGGATCAAACATCACTACAAAAAGTTGGATTTTCATAGACGAATGCATGAGGAGCTTCTTTGACGGGGATTTACATCTACAGAATACATTACTATGAGACTGATTCTCTGCAGATTACAACATGGATGTTTTCAAATCTAATGTCAATAGATTCCTGTTGTGAACGGTCCTCACAATATTCGAACTTGTTCCATTCCATCTATTTAAAATCCTCTCATAAGATTATTCATCTTTCCATTGACAATTATTCCATCTTATTAATCTTTATCCTTCAGTAATTTTGGCCTTAATAAGTAATAATTCATTAATAAATTTAATTTTTTAAATATGGAGCAATTTTAAAATTGTATACTTTTTTATTTTGTGTTCAAGGTTCCAGGCTGTGTTGGAAGTAGCATGGTACGAGCATTTTCCCAACATGTCTTGCATCGACTAAATGTGATCCAAGAAGGTCCCTTGGTAAATAAATATATCCTATTATAATGTAGATTTGGTGTCTGACTGAATCTAATTGGAAAAGTATAGTGTTAAATAAAACTGATCATAATATTTATTAACAATTTTGTTCATATATCTTTTTTTTTTTTTTATTTTTTTATTTTTTTTTTTTATTACATTTTCACCCCAAACAAGGCACATTGCCACTTTGGTGTAGGGGGCTACTATCAGGGGAAACATCTACTGGGGTACTATGTAGGGATTTGGGCAGCAAGATGTTGGTTCACGTTGCACTTGAACTTATGCATGTCAGTACAGTTGGGGAAGCAGTGACCTGGAATGGAATTCCAAAGTCTAGCAGTTCTGGGGAAGAAACTACTGGAGTAGAAAGATCTTTTACATCTAGGGATCTCTACAGTGTGGGGGTGGGATTTTGCAGCTTGTCGGGTCTGTCGAGGGTGTTCACGTCGTGGGGGCACAAGTGCTTGCAGTTCATCAGAGCATTCACCATTAAAATACTTGTAGAACAGGCAGAGGGATGCAACGTTTCGACGATGGGACAGAGGCTGAAGCTTAGATGCCAGTTTAGGGCCTATCAGATTTGCGACTCTCTTTTGAACCCTGTCAAGGAGCGAGAGACTAGTAGCCGATGCACCAGCCCAAATATGACAGCAATACTCCATACATGGGCGAATAGTGGCCTTATAGAGGTACAGGATACTTTCGGGTGTTAGAAGTTTTCTAGCATGGTAGAGAGAGCCCACCTTCCTTGCAGCGGCCCTGGCAATGCCCTCGATGTAATTGTTCCAACTCATGTTTCCTGTGAACGTTAGGCCAAGAAGCTTGAGAGACGTACTCTCAGATAAAGAGTCGTTGGCCATTGCTATAGGTGGTAGAGAAAGTTTCTTGTAATTATTGAATGAAACCAGTTTTGTCTTGGTGGCATTGAACGTTACCATCCATTTTTGTCCCCATTCCACTACTGATTGGAGGTCATCCTCTAGTGTTTCTGCCATTACTTTAGATATATGTTCATTTGTTTTCCTGTCGTGCCTGCTATAGAGTGTGGTGTTATCAGCATATATACCCATCTCAGAGGCAATTTTGTCGGGGAGGTCATTTATGAATATCAGGAACAGCAGAGGTCCAAGGATAGATCCCTGGGGCACTCCCGCATTTATACCATATTGTTTAGATGTACGACCGTCGAGGACAACCTGGATTTTTCTCTTATCTGAGAAGGATTTAATTATGTTAAGTATTCTACCAGTGATACCGTAAGATCTAATCTTCCTGAGGAGACCCTCATGCCATACCCTGTCAAAAGCCTTAGATATATCTAGAGCTACCGCTCTGCCCTCTCCCGCTTTGTCCAGTGAATGGTATATGCGTTCAGAGATTACAGTGAGGATGTCTGCCGTGGAACGGGCTTGTCTAAATCCATATTGATGGTCGGTCAGAAGTTTAGCATCTGTAAGGTGCTGGACTAGAGCATGGTTAATTAAGGTCTCAAATATTTTGGCAAAAAGTGGGAGGAGGCTAATAGGGCGATAATTTAATGGGTCAGTTCTTTCGCCAGAATTCTTGAATACTGGTACTACAGAAGCAGTTTTCCAACAGCTCGGAAAGCAAGATTCATTAAGGCATTTGTTGTAGAGTTTGGAGAGAACTGGAGCTACTTCGGCTGAGCACTTTTTTAATAGCACAGCTGGGATGAGGTCGGGTCCACATGCTTTGGAAGTGTCAAGGTTTTTTATGATAGCATGCACCTGAGCAGGGGTGATTTTCAGATCGTCTAGCGTGGCGTCTGTCCGCATAGGAAATTGAGGTAGGGGGTGGTTTAGAGGGTCCAGTGTGGAGTTTGAGGCAAACCGACTGGCAAGCATGTTAGCCTTCTCGGTTGCTGAGCAAAGAACCTCGTGATTGTTGGTTAGTGGGGGAATTGTTGATTGCCCATTATTTACTACACTGTTGTAGATTTTCCAGAAGTCGCGAGTTCCTAGTTTTTGTGCTTCGATGCGTTTTTTAGTGGTTTCCGTAAATTCCCTCTTAGCTGTCGCTATTTCTTTCTTAACGTTACTTCTAGCTTCTATGTACTTCTGTCTGTTTGAACTGGACTTATGTCGGTTAAACCTGCGGAATGCATGCTGCCTTTGAGCAATGGCAGTTGCGCAAGTCGAAGTAAACCATTGGGGAGAGTGGGGCTTGCTATAGAATTTCCGCATGGGAACATGCGCTTCGATTGCAGTTTTGAACCATTCAGTGGTCTCGGTTGCACACTGTTCAGCAGGAAGAGAAAAAATATTTCCCCATGGGGCGTCTCTGATAAGATCTCTGATAGCTTCCCAGTCAGCCTTTTTATAATATCTCGTTGTTTTGAGCACTGGCTCTTCAGTTTTGGGTCTAGAGTTTAGGGCGATTTCAACCATTATCACCGCATGATCAGCGTTCCCAAGTGGGCTGTCGGCTTTCGTTACACAATCATCAAGAACTGTGGTCAAAAACAGATCTAATAGTGATGCGTGTTGTTCTTCCTGATCAGGGAAGCGGGTTGGAAAAGTAACAATTTGCGATAGGGAGTGAGATACAGAGAAGCTATGAGTTGCGCTGCCTGCTGCATCTGTGTAAGTAGAGAATCCAAGCCAGTTTTTGTGATGGACATTAAAGTCGCCAAATACATGTACTTGGGCGCTAGTGTCGAAGGAGAGTGCTGTGTCTATGCTGTCAGATACTTTGTTTATTATGGTGCAGTCTTGGGTCGAGGGAGAGCGGTAGAGGAAGTAAAAGTAGCTAATGTTGTGTTGCATGATTAGTCTAAAGCACATAAAGGCTTGATCATCCGTTTCTAGGTTTGTTTCTCTAGTCAAGGGAAGGGTATTACGAATGTAAACTCCAAGTCCGTGCATATGTCTGTCAGAGTCCTTACGGCAGAGTGGGAGATATCCAGGCATGTTAAAGTAGTTAGAGGGGATGGAGGAGTGTAGGTTAGTCTCACTTAGTGCTAAGATATCCGGGGTATTTGTTAGGAGAAATGCTTCAACATCAGCTAAATTAGTTCTAAGCCCACGGATATTTGTGAATGCAAGCCTCAAGGGAGGAGGCAAGTTGGATTTGTTTGAACCTAAGCCTGGTTTATCTACTTTACAATGCTCATGCCATGAAAATGGCTGCATTTTTTTTTTCATTGATTTCTCATTCTTAGAAAAAAAAAGCAATTGTTATATTTACAAACAATGTTAATACTTTGATCAATTGCTGTTAATTGGATGCTAGTGTTTGCTTGAATATTTGAATTCCGTGTATTAAGTTGTCTCCCTTTTCATTTAGATTAAGCGTTCAGCTCTTTGTTCTCAGAGTGATCTCTCTTGCTTGTTGTGGATTCTAGAAAACAAAGATGGAGATTTTGATAAGCGGCTCTATGTTTGTAATTGAAATTATGTGAAGAGTAAATCAGCGCAACAGTTTTTCATCATTTTTATTAAAATCAAGATATAATACTACTAAACGTTATGTATAGAATCCTTATTCTAATTTTTAATCAAAATCCATTGCATGATTTTGATTCCAGAAAAAATCTCAAATTTAGAGCTTGAAGGATCTTAACAAGAAATTATTGGGCGCTTGTTAAGATACAGTCGACAAATCGACCTTTTAAAAAAATATGTTTTAAGCAAAAACAATATTATATACTTTATTGTCATGCCGAAAATAGTAATATATCCAAAAATTACGAAAAATCGATTAGAAAGTTATTTCTAGTTAAAAGTAATTTTTATGGAACATTGGTTAAAATCGCATTTTCTTAGATGTTATAAAGTAGGCAGTAGGAGGCTATACGCAGGGGACATAACTCCGAAAAGAATATTCTAGATTATTTGCGTCATGGCTGCAATATTTGTTGTCTATAGCGATAGACTTTTTTTCTTTTCTTTTTTTTTTTACCAAAAACACAATAGCATTTGTTCTACACAATGAATTTTCGTAATTGTTGGATATATTATTATTTTCGAATGACAATTAAGTATGTAATATTGTTTTTGCTTAAAATGATATATTAAAAAAAAATTGGACCAAGTAAAGAATAGATACCCTGTAGCAGAAGATGAAGACCGGCGCACATTTCAAGTGACATCGGTGGCTTGACCTTGACATCGGGATTGGTTGTTTGTAAACATGTCAAATAACATGGTCAAATGTTCGCAAGCAAGATTTTTTAAAAATATGTTTACAAAATTTTAAGGATTAAAAAAACTTGTTAATTTACCTATTTACTATGCCTCCCCACGGGACAGAGTTAGACACCAGGGTCGTTTTTTTAATGCGGAGAAAAGGTACAAAAATAAAAATTGTCTCAGTCGTGAAGGATTTCTCCTCCACCGAAAGAGAACAAGAAATGGAAGTGCAGCATCTGAAGAACAGATACTACACTTTGATCTTGATCAAAAGGCCAGAAACTTGTTAATGTAAGTAACACAATGAACGTATTTAAAGAAAATATATTTAAAAAAATGGGTGACTTTCTGACTGTGTTTTTTTTGTTATATATTTACAGAACTTTTTAATAAACAAATAGTAATTATAATAATTATAAATAAAGGGTATCTATTCTTTACTTGGGCCAAAAAATCGATTTGTTGACTATAACTTAACACCAGAAATTGAATTTGGATTTAATGACTATGGATCAAATTTAATGCAAATCTGAAATATCTGAAAATTTAAATGGCAAAAATTCCTTTAAAATATTAAATAAAAATTGAAATTTGGGGAATATTTATTAACTAATATCTAATAAACTATTGTAGAAATTTCACAAAGGTTGAACGTACCTGAATTTTCACAAAGGTTTTCTATCTCCTCTTAGACCCATTACATAAAACTAAATTAAACTAAATATTGCCCTGATTCCCCATCCTTATACCAAACATGATGATTGGTTTTAATGTATGAATCCCGTATATAGAAATATGAAATAGAACTTTATGCACAGAAATATATAAACCTAACTTTATATATATAGAATGTAGATTATAGCCCTTGTTATTACAAAATTTATATATAGAAATTGCTATTTATATATAGAAATTGCTATTTATATATAGAAATTGCTATTTATATATAGAGATATTGAAATGAAGACATAATATATATATTAAAAGTTAATTTTTTTTTTTTTTTTTTTTATTCAATTATCACCCCAAACAAGGCACAGTTTCCACTTTGAAGCAGGGGGCTACTATTAGGGAATTAATTAGCGGGGTCATTATGAAGGGAGAAGAGTAGAAAGATGTTTGTTAACATTACACTTGAACTTCTGCATATCATTGCAGTTGGGAAAGCAGAATCCCGGAAGGGAGTTCCAAAGACCCGCAGTTCTGGGGAAGAAACTATTGGAGTAAAAGGCTTTCTTGCACCTAGGGATCTCCACTGTAAAGGGATGAGACTTAGTAGCTTGTCGGGTTTGTCGGGGGTAGTTACGTCGGGGAGGTACAAGTGTTTGCAGTTCGTCAGAGCATTCACCATTAAAGTATTTGTAGAACAGGCAGAGGGATGCAACATCTCGTCGATGGGACAGAGGTTGAAGCCTAGATGACAGTTCAGGACCTATCAGGTTGGCGACTCTTTTTTGAACCCTGTCCAGGAGCGAGAGACAAGCAGCAGATGCACCAGCCCAGATGTGACAACAGTACTCCATACATGGGCGAATGGTTGCCTTATAGAGGTATAGGATACTGGCAGGCGTAAGTAGTTTCTAGCACGGTAGAGGGAGCCAACCTTCCTTGCAGCAGCCTTGGCAATGCTCTCAATGTATCTATTCCAGTTCATATTCCCTGTAAACGTTAGGCTGAGGAGTTTAAAAGAAGTACTTTCAGGCAATGTGTTCTTGGCCATTGCTATTGGTGGTAGAGAAGGTTTCTTGTAGTTATTGAAGGAAACAAGCTTAGTCTTAGCAGCATTGAATGAGACCAACCATTTTTGTCCCCATTCCACTACGGATTGGAGGTCATCCTCTAGTGTTTCTGCCATTTTCTTGGATATGTGGTCATTTGTTTTCCCCTCATATCTGTTATAGAGAGTGGTGTCATCAGCAAATATACCCATCTCCGAAACAATATTATCAGGGAGGTCGTTTATGAATATCAGGAACAATAGAGGTCCAAGGATAGACCCCTGAGGCACTCCCGCATTTATGTCATATTGTTTGGATGTACGTCCGTCGAGGACAACTTTGATTTTTCTATTACTTAAGAAGGATTTAATTACGTTATGAATTCTTCCAGTGATTCCATATGATCTAATTTTCCTTAGAAGACCATCGTGCCATACCCTGTCAAAAGCCTTAGATATATCGAGGGCCACCGCTCTACCCTCCCCTGTTTTATCCAATGAACGGTATATACGTTCAGAAACTACAGTTAAGATATCTGCTGTTGAACGGGCTTGCCTGAATCCATATTGTTATTTATGTTTTTAGATATGGATATAAACTTTAATAAATCTATATCTATTTGAATATCCTAATCAAGACCCCCTCCCCCACATACAAAAAATTATTAAAAAAATTAAATGTTTCTAAAAATATGTTTTTTAGCCAGAAAAAGTGCGAATTACCCTGTTGTCTCGAAGTACCCAATATCGAAAGATTCTAAATGTAGATGAGGTAAGTTTTTTTTTTTTTTTACTTGTATTTTTGCCTAGTACTTTATCTGTTATACTACGGGTTCTTGTGTAATGAAGCCACTGACATGTGTGCAAATGACCAAGCCGTGGTGCGAGGTGACATCACAGTGGAGGAAGAAGGAAAAAAAGAGAAAAAATGTACATGATAGGGAAAGAAACTTCTAAACATATATCGATATAGCAAAGTTTTTTTTAACCACATGTTGGCACAGCAGGAACTTTTAAACAAGATGCAGGACGTTTCTGAATTTTTGAGTTGAGTGCTGTTCTCATCATGAGTTTTATTTGAACAATGTTTCAGTCGATGTAATCTCCGATCTTCTTCAGGTGTTTCTTGTCAAACTTGTGAAGTAACTAAAGGGTTCTGTGCAGATTCCCAAGTTTGACAAAAACATTCCAGAGTTTAACAAGATATACCTAAAGAAGTTACATCCACTGAAACGTTGTAAAAATAACACTCAAGATAAGAACAGTAGTTCAAAGTATCGAAATAATAGATGAAAAACCAGTAAAATAATCCAACTCCGACGGTATATATATAAACAATATATAATTTATTACGGCAGCTAATACATTAATTGAATAAATATGCAACACACTCACGATTAGAGTTTAACGGTTAACAAACACATAAACATTACGACGCCATATTCAAAAGAAAAGTTCGTTAACTCTGCCTTTTTATAAGGGAGATAACTTAACAAATTATATGCATATTAATGCCAATATAAAGGGAGACACTTAACAATGTGAAGATGCAAGACTAATTTATCTTTCAAAATTTTAACACGATTTTTTGGACGATCATATTGTCGTTAGCTTGGAAAACATGTGTCGGGTGGCTTAGTGTGGAAGTGACCAGTAATAAATGCCTGTTTTTTTCAACAACAACAAAAAACTTGTGTTTAATTTCCTTCCATTTGCAAATCCCTACATATAATTCTAGTATGAAATTTCTTGCTTTTTAGATATACAATCTTATTTCTTATCACTATAGATCACTACTTATGACTACAGATCAATAATCCAAATAACCAATTGAAAATTCAAAGAAAACACAATTACAACTTCACTTCCGATTTTTCCGGATTTTGTAATCATGCCCATATTCCTTTATTTTCTTTCAAAGTTGATGAGTTCTTATTCTTTTGATGAGTAAGGGCGGAATAAATTAAATGGTATAATGGACAACATTTTAAAATTTGGAATGTGACGTTTTATCATTTATTTGTATATGTTCTGTAGTTATATCAAGCTTTATAAATTAAAGCATCGATATAAATAAAAATTGAAATATTATTGAATAAGCATATATTTCCCATAAACACACACACACACACATACACACATATAAAATCCTAACCAGTTTCCTCCAAAGGAGGAATTTTCATCGGAGTATGAAATTCACAAGCAGTTTCCAGTCGCATGTATATCCCGTTAGTGAGGATGATGACGTTAGGTTTTTGCTACTCTTGCAGGGAGGTGTCGGTGTCCTCCTATATACAATGCATGCTATTTCCAAATTTGTCACCCATCTGGTACTGATCAGGTTTAACTTTGCTGATCTAATGAGAACTGATGTGCCGACATGATTATATATATGTATGTATATATATGTATGTATATATATGTATGTATATATAAAAAGAAAAAACAATTTCTTTTTGTGTGAATTATTAGCACGAACGCCCCCCTCCCCTCATCCTATAATATAATAAAATTAACAAAAATGAATATCTGTTAAACTCATAAAAAAATTTTGATCACGGAAAAATTATTTCTGATGTGAAGATACTACTACCACATCTGGGGAGGTGCTGTTCAGAGCCGCATTCTTTCTTATCATGACTAATTACAAAATCAACTTTGCAATTGAAATATTCTCTACAACCCTTTTCTTCTGAGCATCATTTACGGAAATAACTACTTCAATCTCGTGTTTCTCCTCCTAGGACATTCTTACCACAATTCTTTTTTCTCCTATGGAGAGATTTTCTTTCTACAAACTTTCTAGTTGTGGAACATGCTACCACAAGATTCCTTCTCTGAATGCTAGAACATGTCTAATGTCAACAGATGCTTGTCTTAAACATTGTCTCATAAGTAATCAGTTTGTTTATTCCTTTTATTGCATTCAATCTTCTCATAATATTCTTTATCATTCAACTAACAATTTATCCATCTAATTGAACTTTATCCTATAAGTGGCTTTTATTTTTGATTAGCACTGACTTAAATCCAAAAAATGTTGTTTCCTGTCTAGAATTTCCCAAAAGTAAAATAAAGAAAAATTTATGTAAATTGATCAAGTAGTTTTTTTTTTTTTTTTTTTTTTTAAATAAGAAAATAAAATTTTATGGGTAATCGAGAAGGTGTGATTGTGTTATGTGTTACCTGCCATTTTGAAAAAAAAAAATCTCAAAAAATAAGGGAGATAACTCAACAATAATTCAGACTCCCAAGATTTATGCTAATTCTTATTAATCACTTAAAAATGCTTTCCTTTATAAAAATAAAGATTACTTGACCAATTTAAGTGCTTTTTGGGGTATGATATTATATAGATTTTTCTGTATAATTTTATTTCAATATAGAAGGAATTCTCAATAAGAATCAAAAAGTTTCATAACTTTATTTTCTAACTTTATGAGAGTATGTACACGTGTTAGACACATGGATATCAAAAAGGGGCTCTGGATTGTTGTCGTTGTTAAGAAAAGGTTAATAATTTGTGGCTGCTTATCAAGTCAATTGTGTAATATATTTTAAAATTAAAATTGAAATAAAAGGAGTGAAAGGTTTATTAAAAAAGAGAAAAAATTTAAGGAATTAACATGAACAGTGAACCTTCCACCTCAAACGTAAACATTTTGTAGTCAATGGCGAACCCACCAGATACACACACTTGACACAGCAGCCACTGCAAACAATGCGAGAACCTTATTCCCTCTTTCACACACTCCCTTTCTTTCTCTTTCACCCCCCCTCTCTTTCTCTGAAAACGGATGACATAGTAGCCGATAGCAAGTAAAGGGAGACTCCTCATTGGTCAACCAAAAAGGAAGAAAAAAACATCTAGGAAAATCGAGGAAGTGAGGAGAAAACAAAATTTACAAACCCTTTTGAATTGACACCCCCATATTAGTGGGACCTTACGGCATCTCTGCCCTAAACCATCTGCCTGTATCATTCATGCAGGATGAAAGGAAAAGTGGAACTGTTATAAGGACTTTTAGATCAGAGATCTGAAATGCATATGAATGTATATGTATAAATATAGATATTTACACCAGAGGAAGGCGAATGCACCGCCAGATTTTCCAATGTAGTAGAGAACGACTCCTCAAAGAAAGACCAAGAACAGTCAAGGACAAATTAAAAAGTGAGAGAAAGGAAAAATGAGACAGAAGAGGGAACCTGAAATGTTAGGGTGATATACAACAACATGCTCATATCTCCAAACTTTTTCAAGGACTGTCGATTGCCGTTTTATTTTTTTTCCTTATCTGCAGATAAGTACTCATTCTTAATAAACCCATCCTAATCTAATTCCCACCCGCCCCTTGTAATATCCATGTTTTGGATTTTAGTCCATTCAACACTTATCCCGGACCGTTGAGTGTTGTATCAAATTTCAGTGATTGTAAAATATTCATGTAAATAAAAAACTCCTTTTGTGTATTTTAATATGTTGTGTCATTCTTGTTTTATGTTCAAGTCACTATGGTTGAGTGAGCAACATCCATGAATATGTCATTTAATATTGTGATATTTCTTTTTCTTTTGTGTTATGGGCAATGTAGGGGAGGGAAGGTACCCATCACAGAATCTATGATTCTGGCCAGGGTACAATTACCTCCAAACTTAACCTCTCCAAGCTCGTAAAAATTGTTAAATGCTTCAATGAATCTAAGCAAGGAATTCAAAGTATAGGAATTGTCTCATAGAGAGTTCTACTTCTTAAAAATTCTGTCATTTTTGATGGGTATTATTTTGATGTTTTTAATTTTTTTTTTTTTTTTACATTCTTTCTTTGCAGTTAGTTTCAGCTCTGAAAACAATTCCAGAATTTGATGTGCGATTAATTGACTTTGATGCCAGGTAAATATTGATGTATTTTTGGAGTCTTTATTTAAAATTTATCTCCCTTGAATAACAAGAGAATAAACTCTTCTATTTAGAAATACAGAAAACCTCACGTCAATATGTGTTACGTTTTCATTAAAAAATACATTCTCATGTGTGATTGCGGTCCATTTCATGAGCGATCAATAAGCAAATAGTGTTTCTATACATGTATGTTTACACTAGTTTTTCTTGTTTGCTTCTTCCTATTTTCTTTTCAGGACTGGCTGTGATCATCTTTTTAATTTAGGCAAAATAAACTTTTCATTCATGAACTACACAAAGATTTTGTTGAGTTTTCAAGGTTTTATTTGGAGAGAAAATTTATCAGAGAGAGAGAGAGACCATGTAACTATTATTTGATTCTTAATCTTAATGAGCACCAATCTCGAGGTAACATTCAACTTTTATGCAGTTTCTACATCGTTTGCATGTTCCATTCACTTAACTTCCAATGAGAAACTGAACTATAAACATGATTTCAGGGTTGTTTTTGGAACCAACTACCACTAAGAATGAAAGAAAAATATCCCCTGCACAAATTTGGTGATCACTATCAAATGCATATTACTGTATTATTTACAGTAATCAGGTTGAGCTCATGCGGAGTTTGATGGCATAAAGTTTGTAAGTGAATATTGTGTAGTTTGTGGCTTTAAGCTGGACACGCTTACACACAGAATTAATGTTGCATAACGAGGTCCGTATTTGAATAGAAAAGTTTGAACGAGAACTTTACAGTCAAGGATCTCCAGAAATAAAGTCAACAAAAGTATATGAATTCCATCCGGGAATTTTCTTTTTTTTTTGCGGATGAAGCATCAAGCAGAAAAAACATGTTTTTTCTGCTTGAAGTCTTGTCTGCTAGTTGTCCTACTTTATCAAAATTAGTTGTCCTACTTTATCAAAATTAGTTGTCCTACTTTATCAAAATTAGTTGTCCTACTTTATCAAAATTAGTTGTCCTACTTTATCAAAATTAGTTGTCCTACTTTATCAAAATTAGTTGTCCTACTTTATCAAAATTAGTTGTCCTACTTTATCAAAATTAGTTGTCCTACTTTATCAAAATTAGTTGTCCTACTTTATCAAAATTAGTTGTCCTACTTTATCAAAATTAGTTGTCCTACTTTATCAAAATTAGTTGTCCTACTTTATCAAAATTAGTTGTCCTACTTTATCAAAATTAGTTGTCCTACTTTATCAAAATTAGTTGTCCTACTTTATCAAAATTAGTTGTCCTACTTTATCAAAATTAGTTGTCCTACTTTATCAAAATTAGTTGTCCTACTTTATCAAAATTAGTTGTCCTACTTTATCAAAATTAGTTGTCCTACTTTATCAAAATTGCTTCATTTTCTGGGCACCAAATTTACATGTACAACTAACCACATTCTAAATTCTAAGAGATAATTGTTTGTTTTTTTCAGTCTGTTCACACATAACCACCTAGAAAAAAAATAGAATCTCATTTGGTGGAGAATACTTTTAAATGTAGAAATAATTTCTTTTTGAATTTGATAAACTTCTATCTATTTTTCTTTCATGTATTGCATCCAAAATTTTGATAAACTCATTTTGGAATTTTTATGTGTATTTTGCACTTGTGTCTTTATTACCTAAATTCATCAAAACCAGAAATAGTATAGTCGACGTTTTTTCAAATTCATAAATTGTTGAGAGCAGCAAGTTCACAGTGAAGCTGCATGTAGCAAGATGAGCTACCCAGCTACCCATCCTCCCAAACACACGTGTGGCCTGTTGCTCTGATAAACATTTTCATAAACATCGGTGTCCGAGTGGAATTCTCAGTAGACGAAGACAAGATGGACGTATAACTATTTGTACACTCATTGATAAATGAAAATGTAACGCATAATATTTAAAAAAATATTTCTATTTTCTCATTTTAGATTTATATCCTTCCATGAACAATTAAAGGTAAGTTTTTTTATTTTTATTTATCGTAACAATTAAATGTAAGCTCATTACTTGAATTAATTGAAACATTAATTTAAAATACTAGTTCTTGTCAAGAATTCCCCCTATATCAAAAATCAACAATAAAGAAAAGACTTATATATTGATCATATTCCAAAACTTGCATAAATTGACAAAATAGTGTTATTTTTAAATAACAAAATCCAATTTTATGTAACTGAAAAGCAGCTGTCTTGTCTGCCATTTTGAAAACAATCTAAAATAACAAAACAAAAGGAGATAACTCAATAATTCAAACTTGCAAGATTTATGTTGTAATACCTATGAATCCCCATTCAAAAAATGATTTTCTTTATAAAAATAAAACTACTTGGTCAATTTATGTGATTTTTGGAATATGATATTGTTTTATCTTGTTACAGGTACATACATAATATATATTTTTCTTTATTTTTAATATAGGGCAAATTCTGAACCAAAATACTAAATACTTTGTTTCTAACTTGAAACGTGAAAGATGTGTTTGGTTCGTTACTCACGTTGGTTGGCATATTATCATTTTTTCTCTTTACCAACAACAGGGAACGTGTTGACTTTTAATATCAAGTTGTAGTCGTTTTCCTTCTCCTCATTGACAAGATGTTCGATCTTAGTATTAGCAGTAGCAGTAGTTCTTATTTCTTCTCTTCTTTTCACCGACAACAGTAAAAAAAATAAAAGATAAACTGATACCTATTCAAAACCTGATGTGGCATCCAAAACTGAACTGTGAACACAAATCTTTTTATTCAGCTATTCTGAACTGCCAATTACTTTTCATAATCATAACCCTCACCCCAAAATCCAATAGTTCTAGGTTCATGCCCACGTGCAGCTACTGTTTCCTTGCAGCAAGCACATGCTAGTCATGGCCACTTATCACTCTCTCTCTGAACCATCATTACAGCATGAAACAAAATCTTTCTCATTCATATGAATAAACATGAACATTAGAACTGCACGCCTGTGGAACTCTGTTCCGTCTGCCTGCTTCCCACCGGACTACAACTTGGATGTTTTCAAGTCCAGTGTTAACAAATTCCTAATGAACCGCCCCCGTAAGTAAATACTTTATCAAATCTCCACACTAACGTAATGTACTTTGAATAACCCTTATCCCTGAGTGGCTTCCGGGCCTTGATAAGTGGTGATCACTGTGTAAAAAAAAAAAAAAAAAAAAAGAAGAAATTTTGATAATTTCAGTTCAAATTTATAAAATTTGACTGCAAAGAAATAAATTTACTTTTTCACTAGCAATTTAGAATAGACCATAACTTGTTGACAATGAAGACATTCCTTCTAAAGAAAGAAAAATTTAAATATAAATGTAATAAATGTTCAGGAAATAAAACTATTTGTTATGTGAAAATCAAACAAATTGTTAAACAGTAACAAATTATATTTAACTAATAAAATGTCCTTTTTTAAAATCAATATGCAAATATATATATATATATATATATATATATATATATAACTACTTCATTTACTCACATAAACCTAATATACGAAAGTATAGATTTATGCGTAAACTTTAAGTATTTACTTCAAAAGTTCTCAATACGTAGGTAGAGCTAGTTAGTAATTTATAAAATATATATGGCGATTAAGCTACACTGAATATTCTGCGTTTCATCCACTATAGGATTCGTCAGGCTTATGCGCGAATTCTGTGGTTGCTTCTTGTTTTTATATATGTTGAGGATTTCTAGTTAGCCAATCAGCTTTCTAGTATCCACCGCGCCCCTTCCTATCAGCCAATGGGCATGCATTTTATCGAACAAATGATCTGTTTTAGAACTAGGTTAGTGGTTTAAGGTAGACGTTTTCCTTCCTTTTTTTTTATATATATATATATATATATATATATATACACATATATATATATATATATATATATATATAAATATATCTATGTGTACACACACACATGCACATATATATACATATATATATAATTATAAAAAAGTGAACCATATCGTAAATTCAATCAACTAAAAAATGGAAACCGGGGTGAGGAAAAAAAAAAAAAAAAAATATATATATATAATGGGGCAAGTTATATGTACAATTAAATAAAATAAATAAGTCGATTAAAAAAGATCGTTAAAATATACCCAAAGCGCTTTTCGTTCAGACAAACATTTTCAAGGGTCATAAGTCTGAAAATTATTATTTTTTTAGAATATTTGGTAGTGATATGGAATACGAGCGGAGAGGTTAAGAAAAAAAAAAAAAAAAAAAAAAAAAAAAAAAACCTGACTACCCAAATAATTCTAACTGAAGCCGGAGGTTTCTCTGCTTGCACAAAGTAGGGGGGTTAGCAATGATGGTAAGTGCTTCGAGGACGGACAGATGGAACTTTGTGCGTCCTCGGTGCAAAACAGAAAAACACTCCGGAGAGAAAACAAGACCGCATTCCTTTTTATCGACCAAATGTTGGCCGATGGACGATTCTATCAGTTGGGATTTTCTGGTAGTAGCTTGATGATCCCTGATGAAACGGGGGACATGTTGGGCGATTCTAACCTGAAGACGCTGGGTCGTCTTGCCTATATAGACGGCACCACACCGACATTGAAATTTATAAATAATATTACTAGTTTGGGAGATAGGCAAGACATCCTTACGAAATGAGGGAAAGGCGGTTTTTGTGGAAAAGGCAATACGGAGCGATAGAGCACCAAAATTAGAAGACACCAGAGAGGAAATCTTATCGCAAATAAGTTGGCCTTCAAGTCCAATCCAGGGTAACCTAAGGTATACCGGAAATCTACATGGACCGTATTTTGGTAGCTCAGAAAAGGATTTAATTTTTTTATTAATAACTAAGTTAACTAATGGAGGTGGATATCCATTAGTAATAAAAATCCTTTTAATGTTATCAATTTCCACATCAATAAAAGGTGGGGAACAAATAGCAAGTGCCCGATGGGTTAAGTTTCTAATAAGATTTAGTTTCCTGGTTGTGGGTGCAAAAGAATCCCAACTAAGATAAAGACCAGTAAAAGTGGGTTTTCTATAAATAGATGTCATAAAGGAAAGCCCACGTTTAGAAACTAACACATCAAGGAAAGGAAGGGAGTTATCTTTTTCCACCTCCATCGTAAATTTGAGAGAAGGGTGTAAATTATTTAATAAGTGGAAAAAGGACATAGCTTCATCATGCGTTGCGAAACAAGAAAAAGTGTCGTCAACATAACGCATGTAAAATGCTGGTCTAGGGCACTTGTCAAACAACGTCTGTTCTAAAAAACCCACAAAAATATTGGCCAAAGTTGGGCCAAGGGGTGATCCCATCGATATACCGTCGAACTGGCGATATATCACATCGTTGAAACTAAAGGAAACTGACTTAGTAGCAAGTTCCAAAAGTTCAACGAACACCGCCTCAGGAAAAGAGGGGAGGGGGCCAGGGCCTCTATAAAGAAAATCAGCACATATATCAATGACCTCGTCAAGAGGAACATTGGTAAACAAATTGCTAATATCAAAGGAGACCAAATAACAGTTGTTAGTGGTAAGAGGAAGCTCCTTGATAGTCGATGCGAAATGAAAAGAATCAGGTGTGCAATGTGTTGAATAAAAAGAACAGACTGGTTCAAGAATTAAAACCAGCCATTTAGCCAGATTGTGTTGGGCCGAACCTACCATCGACAAAATTGGTCTCAATGGAGTATCAATTTTGTGTACCTTAGGCAATCCGTAAATCCTGGGGCGTTGAGAGCCCACCGGTCGGATATTATTATAAACTTCCTTAGATAAATATTTAAGTTTATGCCATCGAAGTAGTTTATTTTGAAGCTTGGTTTCAATTGAAGGAGTGTCATCAGAGTCCAGGGAACCTAAACAGATAAATTTGCTATCATTGTTAAGAATAGAAAGCATTTTTGCAATGTAGTCTTGACGGTCAAGGATAACTACACCGTTGCCTTTATCTGGGCGAGAAATGTAAATCTCATTATTGCATTTTAATTGCTTAGCCGCAATGAAATGATTACTTTGCCAAATAAAATGGCGAGAAGAAATATTGCATTGACTGAATTTATTGGCTAATTCAGTCAAGCGAGATTTAACAATATTTAAGTTGTCACCCGAACCATTATTTTTTATTTGTGAAAATAAAATCTCAAATTCACTAAGAGTTTGAGTTACGTCAATCTGGCGAGGAGGGACACAAAATTCAAGTCCCCTAGACAACACAAACGTATCGACTTCTGACAATTTAAATTTAGAGAAATTAAATATATGCTGATCCGAGAATGAAGGTTCGCCAAATTTATTTTTAATCAAAAGGTTTAAGAAATTAGTAAATTTTTTGATTATTTGTATGACGACACTTAACATCCTTGGCTGAAAGTAACTTAGAAAATCGAAGTTTATCAAATGGAGACAACGTTTTCCAAGCGAGAGTCCAAACCGAGTAATGTTTACTCTGTAAACTAAGAAGCACATCAGAATAAAATGTTATTTCGTCTTTTAAAAAGGCCACCGTAAGGTTCCAAGAATTCCTACATTTAATCTTGGAAATGCGTCTGCAGATATAGCCCGGTGCAACATGATTAGATAGACATCCACGAAGGAACTTAATTTTACATTTGATGGAGGTGATCTTGTTTCTCAGGTGAATTATATTATTTAACGAATGAATGAAGTTTTTGCCATAATGGTTCAATAAATGGGATATAACTTTATTCGATTGGCAAAATTTTAGAATAATTATAAAAAAGTGAACCATATCGTAAATTCAATCAACTAAAAAATGGAAACCGGGGTGAGGAAAAAAAAAAAAAAAAATATATATATATAATGGGGCAAGTTATATGTACAATTAAATAAAATAAATAAGTCGATTAAAAAAGATCGTTAAAATATACCCAAAGCGCTTTTCGTTCAGACAAACATTTTCAAGGGTCATAAGTCTGAAAATTATTATTTTTTTAGAATATTTGGTAGTGATATGGAATACGAGCGGAGAGGTTAAGAAAAAAAAAAAAAAAAAAAAAAAAAACCTGACTACCCAAATAATTCTAACTGAAGCCGGAGGTTTCTCTGCTTGCACAAAGTAGGGGGGTTAGCAATGATGGTAAGTGCTTCGAGGACGGACAGATGGAACTTTGTGCGTCCTCGGTGCAAAACAGAAAAACACTCCGGAGAGAAAACAAGACCGCATTCCTTTTTATCGACCAAATGTTGGCCGATGGACGATTCTATCAGTTGGGATTTTCTGGTAGTAGCTTGATGATCCCTGATGAAACGGGGGACATTTTACATGCGTTATGTTGACGACACTTTTTCTTGTTTCGCAACGCATGATGAAGCTATGTCCTTTTTCCACTTATTAAATAATTTACACCCTTCTCTCAAATTTACGATGGAGGTGGAAAAAGATAACTCCCTTCCTTTCCTTGATGTGTTAGTTTCTAAACGTGGGCTTTCCTTTATGACATCTATTTATAGAAAACCCACTTTTACTGGTCTTTATCTTAGTTGGGATTCTTTTGCACCCACAACCAGGAAACTAAATCTTATTAGAAACTTAACCCATCGGGCACTTGCTATTTGTTCCCCACCTTTTATTGATGTGGAAATTGATAACATTAAAAGGATTTTTATTACTAATGGATATCCACCTCCATTAGTTAACTTAGTTATTAATAAAAAAATTAAATCCTTTTCTGAGCTACCAAAATACGGTCCATGTAGATTTCCGGTATACCTTAGGTTACCCTGGATTGGACTTGAAGGCCAACTTATTTGCGATAAGATTTCCTCTCTGGTGTCTTCTAATTTTGGTGCTCTATCGCTCCGTATTGCCTTTTCCACAAAAACCGCCTTTCCCTCATTTCGTAAGGATGTCTTGCCTATCTCCCAAACTAGTAATATTATTTATAAATTTCAATGTCGGTGTGGTGCCGTCTATATAGGCAAGACGACCCAGCGTCTTCAGGTTAGAATCGCCCAACATGTCCCCCGTTTCATCAGGGATCATCAAGCTACTACCAGAAAATCCCAACTGATAGAATCGTCCATCGGCCAACATTTGGTCGATAAAAAGGAATGCGGTCTTGTTTTCTCTCCGGAGTGTTTTTCTGTTTTGCACCGAGGACGCACAAAGTTCCATCTGTCCGTCCTCGAAGCACTTACCATCATTGCTAACCCCCCTACTTTGTGCAAGCAGAGAAACCTCCGGCTTCAGTTAGAATTATTTGGGTAGTCAGGTTTTTTTTTTTTTTTTTTTTTTTTTTCTTAACCTCTCCGCTCGTATTCCATATCACTACCAAATATTCTAAAAAATAATAATTTTCAGACTTATGACCCTTGAAAATGTTTGTCTGAACGAAAAGCGCTTTGGGTATATTTTAACGATCTTTTTTAATCGACTTATTTATTTTATTTAATTGTACATATAACTTGCCCCATTATATATATATATTTTTTTTTTTTTTTTTCCTCACCCCGGTTTCCATTTTTTAGTTGATTGAATTTACGATATGGTTCACTTTTTTATAATTATTCTAAAATTTTGCCAATCGAATAAAGACATATATATATATATATATATATATACACATATATGTGTGATCGTTTATGTATATTCATGTTTATTTAATTTATTTATTTGTTTATTTATTATATTTATTTGTTTGTGTATAAAAACAACACTAGCGAATAAATACTGGGAACTCAAAGAAAGCGGACATTTGCCGGTAGTCGAATGGAAAATAATGAGACAAGCTACCACGTGCAGACATTTAGACGACCCATGTAAATTATGCCTCCATGAAAAATTTGCTATCCTGTACTTTAAAGAACCTCAAAATCTATTAAACTGTAGACGAGAAATAGCAAACAACTGTGTTCACAAAATAAAACTTACTCTAGGATAGCGATACAAAATAGCTTTAAAACTAACAATAACAATAGAAAACAATTCAATCTTCAGTTCAGACGACACTCCAAATAAATTGCGAATTACTAATTAATAAATGCTACCCCCATGGATGTTCCATTTGAAATTCCGTGCAGATTTCTGAGTTCAACAACAATTTCCGAGTTTGACATAATACCTCTGAAGGATGTCAGAAGTTATATGGATCAAAATGTTGCGAGATTATAACTTAAGATGAAAGCGGTAGTCCGGATAATCCGGATAATGGCATCATGACAAAATCTTGAGAAAAAATGTCCAACACATAATTATTCGAGGAGCATTAGACTTCCGTGTGTAGTGAAGGTAATGAAAGGCATAACTTACACAAGCGGCAGTGCTCCTGTCTGTCCTGTCAGGTGATGGGATCAGGAAAGGAAAAAGAACAGTAAAACTTCAGTTTGTAGATGGATCATTAATTTGTATACGAGGGGCATGGTGGCTATAACAAAGACAGATTGGTGAAGACGGGTGCTGAATTTTTTACAGCTGAAAGAGAGAGAGAGAACAGATGTTGAAAATTACAGTTTAAGTTAAGAATTGCGATGTTGGTAAGGAGTTCCAGCAAATTTTTTTCTTTTTTTTTTTGTTTCTTTTTTTTTTCTGTTTTTTGTCTTTACACAGTGCACATGGAGAACACAACAGCAATCATATTACAAACGCTTTGATCTTTTTCTGGTATCCAACTGGATGCAGTTTTTTTTTTTTTTTTTGTTGGAATGTTAGTCAGGCGAAGAATCTTTCCTGTCAGGTGTACATGTCAAATTTGGTTGCAATCTAAACGGTAGTTTCTAGCCAAGTAACACACATTTTTTTTTTATTTGCATCGATTTTCTAAATTTTAATTTGCTTTGCAGGTGTCTCTCAATTCCGATATTTTTATTGGTATGCATGGATCCGGACTTACCCATACTCTCTTTCTTCCGGATTGGGCTGTACTTTTTGAATTGTAAGTATATAAAAGAAATATCAACCTCGTAGAAAAATTTTTACTAGTCTTTCTCTACTCTATTGTTATTTTCATCTAAATATTCGACTGCGCCCCATCTCTGATTCCCCCTGTAAAATATTCACAGCAAGAACTCTTCTTATTACAACAACTGCAAAGAACTTTTTTGTGTATATGAAACTAAATGAATTTCCTTAAAGAGATTATTTTTTTTAAAAACTGAAATTTGGGGATTTTTTATTAATTGATGTCTAATACCTATTTTTAAGATTTCATAAAAAATAGTTTTATCTGAATTTTTACAGAAGGCATCCATAACCCTTTTTTTGTCTTGTTTGTGTAAAACTAATTGGATCCAGAATGTCCCGTATATTAAAAAAACAAAAATAAAGAAAATATCATATTTCAAAAATCATATAAATTGACCAAGCAGTGTTATTTAAAAAAAAAAAAATCAAATTCTATGAGTAATATGAGTGGCTGTGTTGATCAAGATTTTGAAAAAAAAAATAAAATAAAAAAAAACAAACAAAAAAGAAAGATTATTCAAACTTGCAAGATTTATGTTGGAATGAATTTCTGTTAATCACTTAAAAATGATTTTTCTTATTAAAAAAAGTACTTGATCAATTTAAAAAAAAATTTGGTTACATTTCCACCCCAAACAAAGCACATTGCCACTTTGATGTAGGGATCTACTATCTGGGATGTAATTTGTACAGATACTATGTAGGGAGTTGAGCAGCAACATATCTGTTTACATTACATTTGAACTTCTGCATGTCAGTTCAGTAAGGAACCTGGAAGAGGATTTTAATGTCTACTAGTCCTAGAGAAGAAATTATTGGAGTAGAAGGCTTTCTTACATCTAGGGATATCTATTGTGTAGGGGTGGGATTTTGCTGCTTGTCGGGTTTGTCAGAAGTATTTAGTAGGGCTTGTATTTCATCATGGCACCTACCATTAAAGTACTAGTAAAACAGGCAGAGGGGTTCAACATTTCATTGATGGGACAGTGGTTGAAGCCTAGCTGATAGTGCAGGACCTATTGGGTTGGCGACTCTTTTGAACTTTGTCTAAGAGTGAGAGACTAGTAGCAGATGCATCAGCCCAAATGTTGCAACAATACTTCATACTTGGGTGAAGGGTGGCATTGTAAAAGTACACGATACTTTCAGGCGTAAATAACTTTCTAGCACGGAAGAGAGAGCCCACCTTCTTTATAGCTGCCTTGGCAATGCTCTTGATGTATCTGTTCTAACTAATGTGAATGTGAAGCCAGGGAGTTTGAATGATGTACTTTCAGATAATGTATCATTAGCCATGGCTATTAGTGGTTGAGAAGCTTTCTTGTAGTTATTAAAGAAAAGGAGTTTAGTCTTAGCAGCATTGGATGTGTATCATCCATTTTTGTCCCCATTTCACCACAGACTGGACATACGAATATCTGGATTCTATTCTTACTTAAGAAGGATTTAATTATATTAAGTATTTATTTGTCTAGTAATACCATAGGATTTGATTTTCATGAGAAAACCATCATACCATACTCTGTCAAAGGCCTTAGATATATCTAGGGCTACTGCGTTAACCTCCCCTGCTTTATCTAATGCATTGTATATATGTTCAAAGATTACAGTCAGAATATCTGCAGTAGAACGGGCTTGTCTAAACCCATACTGTTGGTCAGACAGAAGTTTAACAGCTGTGAGGTGGTGGACTAGATCTTGATTAATCATGGACTCAAATATTTTGGCAAAGAGAGAGGACGCTAATGGGGCGATAATTTAATGGATCAGATTTTTCGCCAGAATTCTTGTAAACTGGTACCATAGAAGCAGTTTTCCAGCAATCAGGAAAGCATGATTCATTAAAGCATTTGTTGAAAAGTTTGGCGAGAACTGGAGCAAACTCAGCGGAGCATTTTTTTTTAATAGTATGGCTGGGAGGAGATGCTTTTGAGGTGTTTAGATTTTTTATCGTTTATTCGAGATTATTTGTGATTTTCAGATCATTTAGTGTAGTTTCTGTTCTCTGAGGAAAATCTGTGAGGTAGTGGTTTGCTGGGTCCAAAGTAGAGCTGTAGGCAAATTGACAGGCAAGCAGATTAGCCTTCTCAGTTGCCATACAAACAACTACAACATAGTAGTAGAGGATAGTAGAGGAATTGTTGATTACCCATTATTTACTACACTGTTATAGATTTTTCAGAAGTCACAAGTTCCTAATTTCTGTACTTCAATGCGTTTTCTGGTGTTTTCAGTATATTTTTTCTTGGCTGGTGTTTTCGGTATATTTTTTCTTGGCTGGTGTTTTCAGTATATTTTTTTTTGACTGGTGTTTTCAGTATATTTTTTCTTGGCTGGTGTTTTCAGTATATTTTTTCTTGGCTGGTGTTTTCGGTATATTTTTTCTTGACATGCTGCCTTTGAGCAATGACAGCTGTGCAAGTAGAAGTAAACCATTGGGAAGATTGGGTTTTCTATAGAATTTCCGTGTGAGAACATGTGCTTCAATTGTCGCTTTGACAATCTTGAAAGAAAATTTTGCTTATTTTGGCTAACCTGATTTGCAGCAGACTAACTTGTTTCTTTAAAGAGCACCCAACCAAATTCAATGTGTTTTTTTTTCTTCAGAATGTTTTTTTTTTTTTTTTTTTTCAGAATGTTTATTTTTTTTCTAAGTTTTTGTTCAGCAGGAAGAGAAAAGATATTTCCTTATTGAGCCTCTCTTAAACTTCGGATTGAGTTCAGGGTTAATGTCTATCATTATCACAGTGTGATCAGCATTTCTGAGAAAGCAATGATCATTTGTTACACAATCCTCAGGAACTGTGATCAGAAATAGGCCCAGAAGTAAGATTTGTTGGTCCTGACGATCTGCGATACAGGTCAGGAATGTTTGTCTGTGTCAAGGAATGGGATATAGAAAAGTTATGTGTGATGCTACCAGCTGTGTCGGTGTCGTTAGAGAAGCCAAACTAACTGTGGTGGACATTAAAGTCACCAAATACATTTGGGCACTCGTGTCTAGGGAGAGTGCTACTTTGGACACAGCAAACCTACCCACTGTGTTCGTATTGGGAAGAAGAGGAGGAGGAGAAACAAGATTTTTTTTTTTTTAATTACTTTCACTTCAAACAAGGCATGATGCCACTTAAACGTAAGGGGCTACTAATTGGAACCATACCTAAGAAGAAAGATTAAGATGTTGGTTTGCATTGCATTTGAACTTCTGCATATCAGTACAGTTTGGGAAGCAGGACCCAGGAAGAGAATTCCAAAGTCTAGCCGTTCTAGGGAAGAAACTATTTGAGTAGAAAACTTTGTGACATTCAGGGATCGCAGCAGTGAAGGGGTGTGATTTTGTTGCTAAGCAGGTTTGTTGTGGGGATATGTATCTCGATGAGGCACAAGTGCAATGAGTTCATCAGAGCACATTCCATTAAAATATTTGTAAAATGGGCACAGGGATGTAACATTGTGGTGATGGGACAGGAGTTGGAGCCTAGTTAACAAAGTGGGACCGATTAGATTCAAAACTATTATTAGATGTTTTTTTTTTAGATTAGATTTAGTACAATGCTACCAATGCTGGGTGGGATGTGGGTGGGATGTCACCCTCCCAACCACACATGCCTAATAATTTAGTTCTTGAGGCCATTACGAATATTCCCATTCACTTTCATTAAGGTTCGATCACTTAAATTTAGTTTAATATGTTGAATAACTAAGATTTAATATTTTTGTCGGACATATCTCTTGCGTTATCTCCTGTCTCACGTTATGGAAGGTAATAGGTGGTGTTGGAACATCAGCTACATCTATACCGATTGGATAGTAATTGTCTGTATTTTTGAGATGAGGTGTTTTCATCTAAAAAAAAATACAGACAATTACTATCCAATCGGTACGGACCCGACATTAGGATTGAATGGCGACACCTAGAAAAGCATCAGCTACATCTCTAAGAAATTTCTAATAAATAATAATTAATAAATAAATAAAAAACTAAACTAATATAGACTGAGATGGTTTGGTCACATCCAACGCATGACTGTCAAAAAGTGGCCAAGAAGAATCGTTAACTTTGTTGCTGGAGCCTGTCACAGAGGTCGACCTAGGAAGAGAACCTGAAACCTCATAGTTTAACAGAAGCATGGCAATGGATTGAATCAAGTGAAGCCATTCAACGAAGTCAACGACTCAAATATCTAACTTTGAGAACAAGCGGTAGTAAATGTGTAGTAATCGTAATATTATCCAAGTTTTTAAAAATGTCACCTTTTAATACACAAAGACAGATGGCTAAATAAACATAGACACGAGTTTACAATCGAATGAACATTTGTCTGATAAACGCACAATCATTGGCTGCTGAAAATAGGTGTGGGAATAACAAAGAATCCAATTGGCTAACTAGCAAACTTAACACCCCATGAATATATATAAAAAAATATGGTAACATCAATTCCATGCAATAGCCTAATGAATTATGATGAGGATTAAACACGGAAAATTTTGTGTAGCTTAATTGTCATGTATATTTATTAACTTTTATTGTACAGAAAATAATAAATCTCTTTTTCTCTCTGTCCGCACCCTGCTTATCCAGGTACAACTGTGAAGATGAGGACTGCTATCAGGACCTGACTAATCTGAGAGGTGTTAAATATATCACTTGGCAAAATGCAAAGAAACTTGTTCAGGAAGATGAGGTTAGTTATGACTTCTATTCAAATTTTATTTTATGAGACTTGTGCAGTTTATGCATCATGCTGAAATAACGTTATTAATTAGAAAGCTAGTCTTAATATGAGGAGAGTGTGGGGGGAGGCTTTCATAACTATTCTCTACTTTCACCTAACAATTTCATAAACAATATGCCATAAAAATTGAATTTAACTTGAAAATCCTATCTCAAAAATAGCATGCAAAAGTACTAATTTCATTTTTGTGAAAAAAAACTGAAAAAAAAACCAATATGATTACACCATCAAATTTTATCAGATTGCTAACAAATTCAACAGAAACATTTCTGAATTTGACAAGGTACACCTGAAAAAGATTGAAGGTTACATCGACCGAAACGTGAAAATGATACTCAAGACGAGAACAGTAGTCCGAGAAATCTTAATTCTATGAAAAAATTAAGATGTTATAATCTTGGTGCATTATTGGATTCCTGCGCATCGTCAAGTAACCTAATGAGGGACTGCGATTGTCAGTTGTTATTGAGATAAATATCCGTTAGAGAAAAGAAATGTTTGTAGAAAAATGTTATTGAGAAAAATATCCGTTAGAGAAAAGAAATGTTTGTAGAAAAATGTTTTGAATGGCAAAATGTGTGAGATACATAATTACAGTTAGGAATTTGGTTTTCATAAACAATGATGTTAATAAGATTTTGGAATACAGTTAATAATAACAAAAAAAATGGGGTACATGACAAGGATCAGATGATGTTCATATAGTTATGTGGCCCGTAGTCAGCTAGTTGAAATTTAAAATTGGAGATAGTTACATGCCCGTTACATTTTTGTTTTACGTGGGAGTCAACACATCAAGCATAAGGTACAGTAAAATGTAACCTTTAACAAGTGTTGCAGATAAGAATAAAAATCTATAATTCGTATCTTGGCATTTTCCTTTGGACGAAGATGCATTCATATTCGTCTCATTGAGGAATGAGGAACTGTTTATAAACCATTATATGTCCTGTTTGAATTATATATATGTGTGTGTAAACAGTCACACGCACACACACACCCGCAACGAACATTGTACCCACCAGACGATCACAAACACTTGGGGTGATCACAGTAACAAGTAAACATATATATATATACTAGCAAAGATACCCGTGCTTCGCACGGAGCTTTGTTGCGCACTCGGGTACCAAAATCTGTGGGCACCTTTCCAGTAAGTTGATGTTGTAAGAGCAACGATTGCATAAGGTGATTAACATTTTAACTACCTCTTGTAGTGACTGAAATTCAATCAGGAACTTCACAAAACATTTTCATCAAAAAGGAAGGTTACTTGATGTTACATAGTAAATTTTTCATTGAAGTCATTTTCAACTCTTGCTTAAATTTTATCTTGCACATTCAATACTAAAAACTTACCACAATCAGATCATGTCAGTTTTTCCTCATATCCATTTCTCGAACTTTTCACTAAAGAGCCTCAGGGTAAACTACATTTCTGCTGCTTTGATTTGGAGCCAGAATGTAGAGTTTTTCTGAACTTCCTGTCCGGCTGATGGAGACGTAGAACATACCGTGACTGAAGCAGTCTGATGTCAAGTCTACGCCAATGGTGTTAAATGTCTGACCTTGACTTTTGTTTATGCTCATTGCAAAACACACCTTCACAGGAAATTGGAGTCTCCGGAATTTAAATGGAAGTACTGAGTCCGATGGAACTAAGGGGATCCTTGGCAGTAGAACGGTTTCGCCTTTGTAGGGACCACAGGAAATGGTGGCCTCAAGTACATTGGTGTGCAATCTGGTGATAACACATCTGGTTCCGTTTGTTATTTTTGGCGGTTCCAAGGATCGAAGAATCATGATTGGCGATCCAATTTTGAGATTTAAAATGTGTGGAGGCATTCCAGATATCTCCAAAGAGTTTAAAAACTCCACAGGGTAGTGAACAGCTTCATATTCATTAGTAGCTGAATCAACTGACTTGTATTGCTTTGTGTCTCCTGGAAATTCATCCATTATTGAATTGTTCAAATGATTCACATTGCTGTTTAATGGCGAAATAATAGCCCTCTCAGCAAGCCAATCCGGTGATTTTCCATTGTTTTGCAGGTCTGGGTACACTTTGTCTTTCAGTTGCTTCTGATTACCGACACATTTACCAAGCGCAGTTGGAATCTTAATTGTGTCAGGTGAAGAAGTGATAGGAAACTGACCATTACCGATTTGGAGAAGCAATTTTGAGAAGTCTGCTGCAGCTGTGTTATCAGAGATATAGGCTCTCATATTAGTAGTCAGTCTCTTCACTATAACGTGCCTCCAGAGATAGGATTGTTTCAAACTTGCATTGACAATGTTAGCCCTTGTGCCATTTTTAACCACTGGGAGGATTTGACGGAAATCACCGCAAAATAAGGTTGGAATGCCACCCATGGGATTCTTGTTTCCTGTGATGTCTTGCAGTGTTCGGTCAATTGCTTCATAAGCACTCTTGTGCGTCATTGGGGCTTCGTCTACAATGATTGCAGAGGTGTCTCTAATTACATTTGCCAAGGCTGAGTTACCAGTAATTTTGCAAACTGGCTGATCCATTCGATGAGTATCCAAGGGTACTTTAAAAGTGCTGTGAAGAGTGCGGCCACCTTGTAGTAGAGTAGCAGCAATGCCACTGAATGCTGTTGCAAGCACAATCTTTCTCATGGATCTAATCTTTGCAAGGATCAAATTGATTACAAAAGTCTTGCCCGTACCACCTGGAGCATCAAGAAACATCATGTTTTTGTTCATTTCACCTTGTGCTTCCAACATTGCCATGAATGAATTGTAAACTTCTCTTTGAGAATCGGTCAGTTTTTCTTGCATATTTTCTGCTTGTAGGGAAGTTCTTCAAGATTATAAGTAACTTCACGTTGATACTCTCTCGCGAGTCTTTCATCTCTCCCTTGCATTGGTGCAGGTAATTCATAGCTTGCCAATGGTTGACCGCACATAAGGAGAACTTTTTCTTCAATTAGACAAAGAGTTTTATTGTAGATGTCCTCATTAAAATCTGCTTCTGGATTGTTAACTTCTTGCCTGTATCTGTGAAGAATGTCTTCAGATATTACATCACGAAAAGCCATCCAGATCTCAAGAGGATTTCTTGGCTCACAGGCTGTTAAAATTATCACAAATAGGCTTCGCAAATTTGAAGGTGATTGAGTGGCACTTGCCTCTCCTACTGCTTGATGCAAGTGATGGTCATTTTCTAGAAGGCCTCGAGCAAGGCACGCTGCTCTGTATGTTTCAAACACCTGACCATTGTATGCTCGCAAATTTTGAAATGAAGTTGGACCAGCAACCTCATTGAGCAACAGGCATAAGAAATAACACTCCCCTGCTTTTGGACTAATCGTGTAGATTCTCCCAATGCATGGTGCCTTCCATACATCATCATTTTCAGTACCTTCAACTTGTACCCCACGCATTCTTCTCATCCATTTCTTTGTCGATTTGTTCCAAGTGTAAAACTCAGGGACTTCTACGTATTTGAGACCCCTTGCAAAGTCATCCTCATGCCAGAGTTGAAAAAATGCTGTCAAAGTTGTGGCAGGCGGTGGACCTTGGGCTCGTTCCAGAGCAGTATCAGCTGAGAACATGACACGCTGCCCATTTTCAAGATGAACAGAAAGTTGTACAATTGGGGGGAAATGTTCATGGATGGGATGTTCCAATATCCTCCAGGCTGCCTCTGAACTGCCGACATACCTTGCATTCTGGAACTGCTGGATCTCATCCACAATGTGACTTTGTACTTGGCCTTGTTGGTTAGCTGCTCCATCAGTTCTTTGTAGTTCAAACACTGCTTGATCACATCCTTTATTCACGTATTTGAGGACATATTTGATGCTTTGGATCGAGCTGCAAATTTCTACGTTAATGTGAGCGTTGAACTGCTGAAGGAGGACCTTGTTGTACGGAACAATCCACTGGTTTGTTATTTCTTGATTAACATACCGACCATTTCTCTTCATCCTTATTGTACCAGTCTGGCCTCCATCTTCTGGTTTTCTTCGCCTGTACTTGGGGTAAGAGTCTTGGCCTTGCTTGGTACACTGAAGAAATTCTTTTGGGTATTTTTTGGAACATTTGTTGTCAATCATACATGGACAATTTGGATTAAATGGTCCACAAGGTCCATGCACCATATGTGCCATCACTTTAGCATGAAGATCAGGATCTTCCTCTTTGTCAGGGATCCCTGCAGATATGCAGAGATCCATTTTTTCTGGTAGAAGTTTGTCCTCTGGGGCCTGCCAGGTGAGGATGTGTGCATGCGGCAGTCCTCTTTTTTGATATTCAATACTGTACAGGAAAGCCCTCAACCTGCCAAATCCTCCCTTTTTAATAAATTCAAGTAACTTTTTTAGCTTCTGCCTGAAAACCCTGGCAACAATATCTGGACGATCCTGAGGGTCTTGCCCTTGAAGACAATTTTCTGTAATTTCTGTCCACTTTGGATTTGTTGTGAACATGATGAAGAGGTCGGCTCGGCCCATTCGCCGAACATATGCCATGGCATCACTTTGACGCTCAAACATGTATCGAGGGCCTCCTGTATAAGTTGCCGGAAGTACAACTCGTTGACCAAACTGTTCTGGATTCCCATCCTCCCTAAGAATTGAATCTCTCAAGTTGCTATAATTGTCAGCTCTCAGGGTCTGTTGCTCACGCCTCAGGAACTGTAAACGTTCTGTTTCAATCTTGCAGTACACATCCACCAGCCATTGTTGAAATAGCCTTCGGTACCAGAGAAAATAGTTTCCAGGCCGAGTCATTAAATGGTACGAATAAAATTGCTGTTGGGTAACTTTTCGCCCATTGGATGCCTTCATGTAGATGTTGTAAGATGGAGAACCATAGGGGTACATTAACAGGTACATTAAAGTATCGTAGAGGGGATGTAGTTCGGAGATCCATTTTAATGTATCATTTCTAAAACGCAAGACAATATCCCGGTTAGCTGTTGGTTCATTCTCCATTAATATTCCAATCTCATACGTTGTTGTTGGAGCATTGAATCGCCGTGGATGCTCTTCTTGCGGCCTTCGGTCTTCCCTTATGACAACTTTATGTTCTACCAAGTGTTCTTCTTCAATCCTCTCCTTTGTTGTTTTCAGCTGACAAATAAAGCTGTTGTTCTCATGTAAAAATTCAGTCAGACTTTGGAGAATGTCTCTATTGAGTCTACTGTCACGTCCCCGATTATGTAGTTCCTCTTCCAGACTATCCAAGATGTAGACTTGAATAAACTTTGCTGTTTCATCTTCAGGTGGTAAAAGACTCCCAATCTGGTGGCAAACCTGGCCTCGAATTCTAAAAGAAGGATTCCACCCATGTACTGCCGCAATTTTGTGACCAAATGATGTCATTGCAAAACAATTGTTATAACTGCGTAGATTTTGCAGAAAATCTTTAGAGATGGGACCATTGCCGGAGAGCAAATCTTGAAGCAACTGAGGCAGTGGTGGAAAGCTATCAAGCACAACTTTCCCAGAAGAACAACAACAACCAGGGGTTTCTCCTTTAAATTTTACAGCTGAGCAATGTTGACATACTTTGTCCATTTTTCCTATATCAGCTGTAGTGAGAGAGTCATTTTTGTTGTAGAGCAATCCTTTTCTATTGCAGTGTTCTATTTCATGGTGTCTCAAAGCAGTCATTCGTTGTCTAGCTGCCTCGTTTTCTGTCAATTGCTGGGGCAAAGTCATACTCTCTCTCCATGCAGCCTCTCGTTGCCCTTGGTATAGGCGAAAGCTTCGTTGGGTTTCCGATTCATTCTGATGTCGTTGAGCCACTCTCAACTCACCTTGTGTACGTCTACTTACCTCATATAATTCATTCGATCGTAATATTGCTTCTCTTTCCAGTGCATATCTTTGCCTTTCTTGAATTTCATCTTGTGATGAATTTAACCGCCTTACAGCATGTCTAGTTCTGTCAGCTTCACGTTGGGTTTCTCTTTCCAAATCTGACAGTCTTGCTCTCCTTTCTCTTTGACGTATCCTGTTAAGTTCTAGACGTCTTTCTCTATCTGAATTGTTTTCATTGGAGCGAATTGCAGCAACTCTTAGTCTATTAGCTTCCAATCTTTCCATTCTTTCTTCCTCACTTTCATTTCTACTTCGTTTGGGTGGCATAATTTCGGTTTTAAACGGAATTGTTTAACGATATTAATGATTGTAAATTAATTAAGCGTAAAGGAAATGTATACTAACTGAAATGGACGAACTATAAATAATATTTCTGAATAGTACAATTATAAACAATTATGCCTCCCCACGGGACAGAGTTAGACACCAGGGTCGTTTTTTAACGTGGAGAAAAGGTACAAAAATAAAAATTGTCTCAGTCGTGAAGGATTTCTCCTCCACCGAAAGAGAACAAGAAAATGAAGTGCAGCATCTGAAGAACAGATGGTATTTATTTGCTCCCCCACCGAGCAAATTAGGCACAAGGCCAATTTTTAATGTGAGGAGTGAAGGGAGGGGGAAGGGGAAAAGGGGACCAGCTCCGGAGAGGTGGGAAATGGGAGCTGGTTAAAGGTCAGACATGTGGGGTTGCCCCCACATCTGGTCTTTGCTAGTCATAGCTAGTCATAGCTTGCAGTATCTGCCGGAACAGATACTACACTTTGATCTTGACCAAAAGGAATGAATAAAAGCGACCTACGTGTGACTCATTACTTCCGGGTGTAAACGTCACAGTCTAAAAGTAATAATTAAAAAAAAAGTAAATGTAAAATAAATGTAATACCAACTTAGGTTAACTAAGTAAACAGTACAATTAAAACAGTTCTATTAAAACAAATAATTACCAAGATCTAGGTAATTGTTAGTCTCATTGTTATGGTTTTAAAGAAAAAAATGTGTAAAAAAAAGTTCTGCTTTTGTGAGTACGTGTATTTCTTTTAAATTACATAACCTTTTTATTTTATTATTTATATCTCTTTTAAATTTATATATTTTGTTAGTAAACTGGAAGAAATTCAGTTGAATAAAACCTTGTTCGTGTTCTTTACGTTAAACTCATATTTTTATAAAAGGTTCATCCGGTTTAAAGAAAGCACTAAGTTTAAATAAGACTGGAAATAACTAATTCAATATATAAATAGAAAAATGAAATAAATATAAGCTTTAAGTCTTTTTTAATCAAAATGTAATAAATTATTTGTAGTTCAAATCTATGATAAACAGGCTTTCGAAATAGGCTCGACCAGAAAGATTAAACTGGAACGAAATTATAATCTCCGTGCCATTTTCAAAACAACCCCACAAAAGTAACGATATCCTGCAGTTGGTTAAAATGACAACGTTGGTTGTAAGAAAAATGTAAAAGAAAATGCGCTTATCTGTTTATTTTGACCTGTTTTATTTAATTAAAAAAAAATTGGCTATAACTGGAAGAGAGCGTTATGTTTTGGGGGTTGTTTAAAAAATAGAATGGAAATAAAGTTAGTTCCGTTTTAATTGTCTTTAATTGCGGCAAGAAGCGCTAACAAAATCGAAAAATCACTGTTTACATTCGAAATGTTAACTTTTATAGGTTTACAGGTTTGCTGACAAGGCTGGGGGTGTTTAATACAATTATTTTACTAAATTGATTTTTTTCATTTAAAAATAAAATTATTTCTTTTTTAATAAAGTTTTATTTTAAAATATTTGTTTTTGTTTATTTATATAAAATTACGATAGTTGAATTGTATTCTTTCAATTATATTGGCAAGTAAAATATAAAAGATTAAAACGGAACGAAATTGAAATTTCCATTACATTTTCAATACAATCCCAAAACATAAAGCTTTGCTCGCCAATGAATTGTTTTGATAATATACGTAAAGTGAAATAAATCGAATATAAAATTAAATGAAAATATATTAAATAATTAAATGTTAAATAGATTTTGTAAATAGTACAGTTGAAATGATTAGAATATTTCCAATACGTAATAAGGTCGAGGTAATTAGTTAAAGAGATTTAATATAATGTGATATGCAAATGAGCATAAGTCATTCGATATGGGGGTGGTTTGTAGACTAGTATATAAAGAAATTAGGCAAAGATTCTTATGTCTCCTATCACAGAAACATCCTAAAATGGGTTCTAATGTTTCTCTACCAGGAGAGATCTACCCTCTTACCTCCTTTATATTTCGTTGGTGATGGAGAGCTGTACACACAGACAGAAACACACGAACCCTATTACTTTATAAAAATATAGATATATACCCACATTATATAGACATGTTATATACATCAGTATACTACAAATTTAATGCCGCTATCCAGCACTCTTATCATCACAAGCATATAATACCCTTGTATGCTCGTTGTAATCCAGGTTTTGTGTCGTTGGCTCCTGTTCCTTGGTTATTAACGACCACATTAATTTTAAAGAGTTTATTTACCAGACAAAAAACAAATGCATAGAAGAAATGATTTAGAGGAAAAGATACCATTTAGATATGCTGAGATGTTGACTTTCAGTCACCTGTGCCTACCATCCCAATCCGTTGTTGGGCTGGCTGACACTGCCGAGTCCTGCATCTATTTTTGTCTGTGTGTAGCAGGAATAAAATAAAAATTTATTTTCTCTCGCAAATCAATGTCCTTGCTAAGCAATTTGGCCACCCACTGAGCAATCAGCTTGTAAGGCACATTGATTCCATCTGCCGCCTAAGGGTTTTTTTTTAGCCCCTTTGGGAATCACGGTTGGTCAGCAGAAAGAAAACCCAGGAAGCACATCTCTTTTTCTCCACTCCAGCATTGATGATATTCTGAAGATAACTGCTGACTGAACTTCGACAGACCAAAGAACTTAAAATTTTTTTTTTTTACTTGGGAGTCACCACATCAAGGCCTGAAAGCCACTCAAGGATAAGAAGTAATGAATGTAAGGCGATGGTATAGTAATCACTGTATGGTGTAAATTGGATAGAATTTGATTATTTATGAGGATGGCTTAACAGGAACTTGTTTACATTTGATTTGAAAGCTACCATGTTGTATTCAAGCAGGAAGTATGCCAGTGGAACAGTGTTCCAAAGGTGGGCATTCACTCTGACATCTTTCAACTTTCTACGACTAATCACTGTATGGTGTAAATTGGATAGAATTTGATTATTTATGAGGATGGCTTAACAGGAACTTGTTTACATTTGATTTGAAAGCTACCATGTTGTATTCAAGCAGGAAGTATGCCAGTGGAACAGTGTTCCAAAGGTGGGCATTCTGACATCTTTCAACTTTCTACGACTAAAATAAACCCTTTCGTTGTTTTATTTTTCTTTCATTATTATGCTTTCGGTTAATAAATAAAGATGCATCTCACATCTCTATTTATTAAAGAAATGATGTGATTTCTTGACTATCGCTTTTAGGCTGCATCCTCCTTTTAAAATGCCCTCTTTCCATCATTATCTAACAAATAACCAAATGCTGTGAAAGGTATTTAACTTGCCGTGCAAGAATATTAGTCCAATACAATGTCTGACTGAAAAGTAAGCAGACTGTGAGCTGTGGGTGAAAGAGATGTCGATTGTGTTATCATCTGATATTTTTGAGGTTTTATAACTTCACATATGTTTAAATGTTTTTTTTTTCATGATAACAATTCACCTGTTCACCACGTCTTGATAATTTAGCTGTTCCTTTTTTTAGAACAATATCACCTGATCTTGTTCTGTGTGACTTTCTTCTTTTCCTTAGAATCTATAATATAAATCTCACCTGTCTGTTTAAATGTATGTATGTACATATGTCTGCCTAAAACTTTTGACAGAGAAGACGGAATTTCACGAGATCGGTATCGTTTTGAAGTTCGACCCTTCGAACGACAAATATCGAAAAATTGGCCAAAAACATTAATTCCTCCACTCTCAACTGGGTACTTTTCTACAGGGAAGGGGCACTTTTTTTGCCAATATTTTCGAAAGTCATCTCTATTCGATTGACTTGCTTTATTTTAAACATTTGTCATTTCCAGTTTGGCGATGGATGCGACAGCAAAGACGTCAGGTTTATTTTATTCACATTATTTTCCTCCTTCGCGGTACGGGTTTGAGCCTGCCTGCCTACTACCACTTTTTTTTTTTTGCTCAAGTAGATTATCTCCCCTTGTCTGTTGTGTTAATAAATTATCTAAACTCTCATCATTTGGTTGGGCAAGACAATTCTTTTCAATCGATGATCAATGGTGACATAAAGATGAAAATCTCAATTCTCTTTTGAAATTTTGTGATTCTGAACAAACTTGCTTTTGCGAATGCTGTTATACTTAAATGGTCAAACAGACAGTATTCAATGTGTTGAAATCAGTTCTCTGAAAATGAATCTAAGAGATGTAATTCTCATCACAATCACTTTGAGACAAAAAAAAAAGGTCCAGTGACAATAAAAATAATAAGCAACTGCCTAAATGAAATGAGGAGTAATTACAGGAAGTTGCATGGCCATATTTGGTCGATTAAGTGAGAGATGGTTACTGGCTAAGAAATCAACCAAAGTTTCATCTTTTTTCAATTCCTGTTTGTGCACAAACCTCTTTGACATTAACTCTATTGTCACAACTCGATCAATTACCTTAAGACATCCGCTAGTGTGGCCCCATTTGGTTGCTCGGCCCTGTCAGTGGGGCATTAGAATACGCCAACTGCCCCCCTGCAGAGGGTAAAAGTCCCTCAATTGGGCTACCTGTTGGCCGTGGGTGGCTGAGCAACCGATGCCTAGGGAAAATAAAGGTATCAGTTGCAACACTCCACTTTGGCCTTGTACTAGGCTAGACGGGCGGTTGGAGAGGCCCGATCTGATCAATCGGCTAGTCATGTCAAGCCCTAACACTGAAAATGTCAATTATAACATTTAAAAAAAAAAAAAAAAAATTTAATCTAAAGATAATACAACATCTTATTACTACAAACATAGATGAACCAGGTAAGTGTTAGAAAGCGATGGCAAGGGTCAATCAATTGAGACAAAAACCACACAACTCCTCCCTAACCAATGTTTCTATCAAACTAGGAAAGAAGAAACTAAAGGAGGAAACAGGAAATGATGGAACAAACTCAACCAATTGAGTATATCTTTTTTGTATCCCTGGGATGAAAGGGCGAATGGGTTTCCCCCCTAACATTTCCCAGTTTTGGGCTCCGAGGAGTGTGGGGAGCAAAAGAGATGAAAATATAATAAGCCCAAACAAAAAAACCCAGAAACCAAAAAATAAAACAAAATCGAAAAGAACCCACTCTGACATAACCAGCTCAGACAGTGAACAAGAATATAACTATGAAACAATTGATAAAGAAAAATACCCAAGATTCATAGTAATCGAAACCTTAGAAGGAAAAAAGATCAACGATCTGTCTCCATTCTTAATTGAAAAAAATACTGTCTCAAAACAGCAACCCAAAAACAGCAAAAAAAATGAAAAATGGCAATCTACTTGTCACAGTAGACAACTATAAAGACGCAAAAAATATCTTAGAGATGGAAAAATTCCATATCTATAAATGCAAAAGTTATGCTCATGAAAGACTAAACACATCAAAAGGTGTTATAAAAAGCCATGAATTAACCTTGGCTACAGCAGAAGAAATAGAAAATGCCCTAAGAAAACAGGGAGTAATTGATCATGTTCGAATAAACATAAAAAGGAATGGTCAAACCATACCTACAAAAACCTACGTACTAACATTCAATACGCCAAAAATTCCCAAAGAAATAAAAATCGGATACACAATAGAAAAAGTAGAACAATATATACCAGCCCCTCTGAGATGTTTCAAGTGTCATAAATATAGACATAGCAGAGAAACATGCAAAGGACAGAAAATGTGTGGAAAATGTAGCTTAAAAAAACCTAACTACACTGAAAGTGAATGCCCAAACGAAACAAAATGCCCAAATTGCCAAGAAAAACACCCAGCATACTCTAAAATATGCAAAATCTACACAAAAGAAAAAGAGATAGCTGAAATAAAATACAAAAAAAACGCTTCCTTTCCTGAAGCAAGGAAAATAGCAAGCTCTCGAGAAAAAATAAACACTTACGCAGACATCACAAAAATTTTAAACCAAACAAACCAAACCCACTACCAAGACCTACTTAAGCTAATCTCCGAACAACAAAAACCACAAATAAACCGTGAAAGATCCAAATCACGAACAAGGACAAAAGCAGAAGACAAACACACAATATCTGGAAAGATGGAAACAAAACCGGAAAACACAAATCCTCTTTCCAAAAATCAAAATAAACAAAAAACAGAAATATTATTAATCGAAAATGAAAACAAATTTGAATTGATTGAAATCGAGAGTCACAGAAATAAATCTAGCTCCAAAAACAGGAGGAGAAAATGGAGACTGAGGAGCCAAGCAGTTCAAGTAAACACAAAACAAAAACCACTCAAAACACAACAAATCAATAGAATACTAGATATAAAAACCTAAACAAAAACCAAACAGATAAAAAAAAAACAAATTTATTTATCCAAATGAATAAAAACATCATACAGTGGAACTGCAGAGGCATAAAACCAAACTACGAAGAAATCAAACATATAATAACACAATATAACCTCAGCATAATTGGCCTACAGGAAACTCTTCTAAAAGAAACGAACACCATCAACGTCAAAGGATACCACATTTACAACCAAACAAGTAGATCACAAACAGATAATCGACCAATAGGTGGCACCTCAATTATAATAAAAAAACAGATACCACATATAAAACTACAACTCCAAATAAGCCTTCAAATGATAGCAGTTAAAGCTACACTTCACCGACCAACAACTATTTGTTCAATCTACACTCCACCTAAACATAAACTAAATAAAATCGAAATTGAAGATCTGATAACATAACTCCCCACACCTTTTATATTAATGGGAGACTTCAACGCCCATAACAAAATGTGGGGATGTGAGAATATTAACCAAACTTGGAAAATCATTGAATCATTACTGGAATCATCCGAAGTAACTATATTTAACGACAAAACACACACATACCTTCACCCAGGCACAGGAACGACATCAGCTATTGACCTAACACTATGCTCCCCCACAATATTTATGGACTTCCAATGGGAGGTACATAATGACCAGTGCGGCAGCGATCACTACCCAATTTTTCTCAATCAGCAGTATGGATTTAGGTGAGCTAGTTTTACTGCAGATATCATAACTGTAATCTCTATATACCATGCACTGGATGGGCAAGCTAGGGCAGTAACCCTAGATATATCTAAGGCCTTTGATAGGGTTTGGTACAAGGATTATCTTATGAGAATTAAAGCATTTGTAATTACTGGACAAATACTTAATATAATCAAATCCTTCTCAGACAAGAGGAAAATTCAGGTTGTCTTCAATGCTTGTGCTTCAAAACAACATGATATAAATGTGGGTGTGCCACAGGGGTCAATTGTTATACCTTTAATGGCTGAAACCTTAGTGGAAAACCTCCATTTTGTGGTGGAATGCGGACATAAATAGATGGTAACATTCAATGCTGCCAAGAGTAAGCTTCTTTCCTTTAATAATTACAAGAAACCTCTTCAACCACTATATTGCCATGATTAATAATACGCTACCCAAAAGCTGCTGCATCTGTCACAAGTCTCTTGCTCTTAGACAGAATCAAAAAAAGAATCTCCAACCTAATAGTTCCTGTGCTATCAACCAAATTTCAACCCCTGCCCCATTACTGAAATGGTGTCTTTGTATCTATTTTACAAGTACTTTAGTGGAATGTGCTCTGACAAACTGAAGACACTTGTACTCTCTCAATGTAAATACACTTGACTAACCTGATGAATTTTAAAATCCCACCCCTTCACTGTAACGATCCTTAGATGCTGGAAAGCCTTCTATTCCAATGGTTTCTTCTGTTGAATTGCTAGACTATGGAATTCCCTAGCTGTGCTGATATGCAGAAGTTGAAGTGTAGTGCGAACAATCTCGCTGCTCAACTCCCTACATAGTATTGCTGTAGATTTGGTCCCAAATAGTAGCCTCTTATGTGCAAGTGGCAGTGCGTCTTGTTTGGGGTGAAAAAAGCAATAAAAAACATTTGGTCAGTAAATAAAAAAGTTAATACCTGTTAGAGCATCTAGTGCTACTGGATCAGGCTGTCTGAAGATACTGGCTTCCTGACCAATAGATGCACCAAACATTGATATCGCTTTTTTCTCTTTTTGCTTTGCAAAACTCAATCAAGTTCTGCAAAGTCAAAAATAAAAATATTTTATTTCTACAAAACAATCAAATGTCATAAATGAATATTTGAAGAATAAAAACGTTTCCAAAAATACTGGATTTAATTGACATTAAATAACCCGAAAATGATTGAAATACGATAAACCAAACCAACCAAACTAATTCTATGAATAAATATTTAGTTTTTATAGAAATTACCTTTGTTTTAAACACAAGCAAATGTACCACATAATTTCTGTTACAGACTCCTAAGCTCAGTAGTCTGATCAGATTCTTTATACTTTAACCCGATCTATTATCTTATTTCAGGGGCATCATCCAACTTTGGGGGCTCATGCAAAATTCACCAACTATTCCTTTGATGTGAAAGAGTTTATACGTCTCGTGTTGCAGGCAGCTGATTATGTTCTTGGTCATCCGGATTTTTGGAATGGTTATGCCCAGAAATACAACCCAAAAGTAAAAACCGAACTTTAAAAATGAAGAGAAAACAACCACACTCCTTCTCCACCCAAAAAAACAACAACAAAAAAATGGTGGAAACTGGATTTTTTTTTTTTTTTTTTACAAGGATATCGTAATTTAAGATTTTTATTTTATAGAATTCATTTTTGCATAATTTTTGGGATTTCACCTTTTACATTTATTTGAGAGTCTGAGATAGTATTAAATATTTGCAGAGTGCGCATAGATTTCATCTAACATCGAATTTTTAGATTATCAAAATAAAAATACTTTTTTCTAAAAATCATTTGTTTAATTTTTATAAGAGGGTTCAGTTTGATATATAAATATACTTGTGTAACATATGCCCTAAAGTTTCCTGGGGAAATTTAGGAAGCCAAGAATTGCAATCTCCAGAAGTAAATTGCCCAGAAAGGACTGGAAAAATTCCTTTCATTAAAAATGCTAAGCATTTATCCGTGATGTAAATAAACTTGTGTAAAATTAAAATGACAATAATCAACAAATTAGAAAACAATAAAAATGAATGGTTAATTAATTAATGTTCTTTTGCAAAGTCATATGCAAATTAGTTCAACTTTGGGCATCAATCACCTATGCATGGTCTGTATATTGGAAAAGCTGTTCTCTTGTGAATATGAATGTGGCATTTTAATCTCATTGTTGGTGTAATAAATGTTCCAAATTTATGAATATCTGGATTATGAGAGTTGTGTGTATGGACAGCATGGATACATTCTTTTTTTTTTTTTTTGAATAGGGAGTGGGGGGAGGGACATGTAGTCTAAATTCATGTTATACGTTGTGTTAAGATAAAAAAAAAACACAATAGATTCAAACAGATTTTTAGAAAGTGGACACCCCTCTCTAGCTATGGGTAAAATAGCAACTGGTGTTTTTGATAACAATTTTGAAATATTTTCAATGAAACCATTTCTTTTTGACATTTGCTTTCTATTTAATGGAAATCTTGCCAGTGTATAATGAGAAAAATTCTCTTCTGATTAATATTTTCTTAATTCAGTTTAAGTTTAAAGCTTTACATAAAAAATAGTCTTTACTTTGTAATGTAAAGACTATTAACTGTGATTCTTTTTTCAAAATGGTTTTATATTTTATAAAATATATTATAATCAAAGATATATTTTTAAAGTTTATTAATAAAATGAAAATAAACTTTTATGCAAAGAACATGAAAAAGTAGTTACACTTTTACAATCAGGATATTGCAATGCATTTAGTGTTGGAATTCTTCCAAAATAATGATCACTCCCTCCGCATATTCCGGGCAATTTTTAGTGGCTGTCCGATTGTGTTTCTTGTATTGGATGTATACCAGTTTATGGTATTTTTCGAACTAAACAAAATAGTACAGCCTAATATCGCAAGTGCTTTTACAAAGTTTTATCATAAGATGCTAAGATAGAGGTGCGTTCCAACTGAATGTTCCTGTTTAGAGCACAAGTGAACCATGATACTTGAATTTTGCATTTTAAACTTTTATTCAAGCCGTTATATATAAAAATAATTTTATAAAATCAACAGGTTTTATGGTGTTTGCTAATTTGTTTATTTTTTAAAAAATGTGCATATTAGTCTACATAATTAAAACTTGAAAGTTGGCTGAGCTGGCGCTCTTGCATGGCCATTTAAAATGAGACTGAAATTCTAACTGCAAAACAAATTGTGTTGATGAAAAACGATAGAGAGAGAGAGAGAAATATGAATCCATATAAACAAGGAACAAATAGATTTGACCTTTTGTTTCACCTGCTGCACCTGTCAACTTGAATTGTGCTGATATGGCTGGCATTTTATAAACATCTTTAAACTCAACTTTGATCACATTTGATTAATGATACTCTTAAATCGCCAGGTTTGAATATCACTTCTTTCTATTTTGCTATTCTGTTGTAATGTTATGACCCTTTAGGCTGTGATCATAGCATAGTATCTGTTAATTGTGGCAAACAGGGTCAAGGGTCAAAACATTATTGTTATTGTATTCTTGTTAATTGATTTGAGCGACGGATGGTCGCTGGATCAGTTATTATGATTAGAAGAATAAACAATTAAATTGCGAAAGAAATGATTGATGTGTGAATCGCAAAAAGAATGTGAAAATAGAAAATATATGTAAACATTATTTTGGGGTTTTGAATAAACAAATAACTAGGTGGATTAGATTGGTATGAGATACGTAATTAGGTGATGTAAGAGAACACGTGATGTAGTTAGTTCTGGAGAGATTCAGAGAGTTGAGGATTAACCACCAGAGCAGACAGACGTCTAGACAAGGGTGGACAGACAGCTAGGAGTGGGCTGTAAGAATAGAAAATGTAGAAACTGCAGATCCTGTGAAAACCATTTGAGACAACTGTAATAAATTTATATAAAAATATAAAGAGTTGTTTCAATGGTTTCACAAATAAGAACAGATGTCTCAATTGGTTGGTACTGATCGCTTCATGGTTCATCACGGAGCAGCAGGAAGTTAAAAGAACTCTTCAAGAAAAAGGTATGAAGCATATATTATTCTTCTTATATATGAACTGTAAAATATTCCCGTGTGATAAGTCTCATGCAACATGATTCAGTTTACACGTCAATATCATGTCCTCCTAGCTAAACAACATACATACAATTTATACATTTATTATCTGTCTGTTAAAAGAACAATATCTTACATCCATTAGATAACACATGACACGTTTTAATATATCATCTCCTCTAATAAAAATCAATATACAACACTGTGAGTACAGAAAAAAGTCTTACATTAAATGTGAGAAAAAATCTGAAAAAAGCTCTTGTCATGCTATTATTATAGTTATATCATCAAAATGACTTAATGTAATAATTTAGTTCCAAGAAGTTATTTAATCATGCCATATGTGGTACTTTTCTCCAATTCCGTTAGGTGCAATTAAAAGCCATCCAACATACTTTTGTAATATAATTATTCAATTAATTCAAAAACACCTTCACAAAAAAATAGTATTACTTGTTAATCATCTGCTAAAAGACCAAAATGAGAACAGCACATTGATCAATTATGAATGTTTTGTTATTTTAGAAATGCGTCTCATTTCCATTGAGCCTTACACCATAACTAACAATTCTTTACCCATTATCCTCTCTGTTGGTCATTAACTTCCAACTCTCACATTCAGCAGGGTTAATCCTTTGACCTCTTGGTGGTCCTTTGTCAGAAATCTTTTCTCTTTTCCAGCATGTATCTTAACAAGTGATACTTGCAATAATATTAGTATTTAACATAATTATTAAACATTCTCAAACCCTTTTCATAAGAAAGAGAGTTACTTATTTTTCAAGCACATAGCTTAATTATTAATTTTTGATAAACCATTTTAAAAATTGGTCTCTTCTTTACTGAAGCTCTCACCAAGACTTATTGTCTTTCATGACCTTTTGTCTGAAATGTTTCATTTTGTCAACAAAATGATACTAGCAACTAGTTGATGTACCCTCCCCATCAATATTTAACAATTTTTTTCAAAATATGGTGCTTCTTTACAATCAAACTGTCACAAAATTAATTTTTTTTTTGTATTACATTTTAACCATGCCAATTTTTTCAAAGCCAATAATAATAAAAATAATAAATTATTTCCACATTTTGATTACAAGAGTTTTTGTGTTTTATTAATCCAAACTTTACCTTATTACATAGGGATATTATTAAAGGGTTCACCATTTTTTTTTTTTTTACATGGGGGTCACCACTTATCAAGGCCCGAAGGCCACTCAGGGATAAGGGTTTGTCAGGAGTTTGTTTATGTTGGACTTGAAGATGTCCAAGTTGTAGTCAGGTGGGAAATAGGAAAGCGGCAGAGAGTTCCACTGGCGTGCAGTTCTAAGAAAGAAACTTTGCTCATGGAATCTACGTTTGGATTTAGGCACAGATAAATAGTGGGGAAAATTATTGACAGTAGTTTCAGCCAGACAGGTGTTTCTCATGAAAGATTCGCGAGGGGGGGACGAGGGATTGGAGCTCAGACGAGCACCTGCCATGGAAATAACGATAAAACAAAGACAAGCTCGCAATGTCTCTTCTGTAGGAGAGAGGCTGCAGGGAAGAGAAAAGGGCATCCCCCACTAAACCAAGAAGTCTATTTTGTACTCTTCCCCTATTGTACCATGCGCTCAAGATCAGAGGAGAGAATTTAGCCTGTCCCAGTAATAGACTGGTAGTAAAATACGATTTTTAGATACGTTTTTTTATCATCCATGCAACAATGAACATATTGTAGTTCTGCAGTTTAATACCAAAGCAGACAAAATTGTGAATCCCCAAATAAAAATGCCACCCGTTCATTAAATCGTTAATAAAATTCGCAATCACTTTTTGCAATCTGTCATACTTGGTACAAATAAACTTCATTCTATGCCTGACTTGTCCACCAACTTTCAGTCATGTCCAAGAGTCTTTATTATATCGCCAATGATAAGCACACCTGGATACACCAGACAAAATTTAAAGTAACTGTTACGCTCTACACTCCCAATTATGCATGGGGTGGCTCTCTTTAGCTCAGAAATGATATTACTTTGAAAAAAAAATCTGGATGATTAAGGTCTGATGAGTGTGGAGCCCATTCAGAATCGCACCTCCAACTGATGAGATGGTCACTAAAGTGTCCCCGTATACCATTGAACGATAAGGCAAATATTGCTTGACATTCCTCACTAGAATTTTGTGGACGGTCAAAAATGTTGTACTTAAAGGGCTAGTTTCCAGAAAGGATTGAATGTTATTAATGATTTCATAGCCTTTTTGCTTTGTTATATAAAAGTATAAAAAGTGAAATTTTGAATAAAACACAAAAATTATTTAAATTTTTTTTTCTCTTTTACATGTGAGTTTTAAAGGAAATCATTTTTAGAAAAGAGTTTTTGATAATCTGAAAAAATTAAAACGACAAAAAAAATAAAGCAACTTTAATAAAAAAAACCCTCAGAAGATGGAGTTATAATCTCCAATTTCTGCTGAAAATAATACATTAGTGAATAATTTTGTTTTTCTGCTGTTCGCATTAAAAATGTTTTGGCTGTGATTTTTCATGGGAATAGAGGGTTAGGGTGCATACCAGGGAAAACTACTAAGTTTAAATTTTTACTTTAAATTTCTTTTTTATTTGTAAAAAAATGCATCAGTATTCAAAATTTACATTTTATTATTTCATTCACAAAAAAAACAAAATTAAAAATAAATAAATTTACAGAAAGAATCCAAAACTATGAGGTAAATAGTGTAGTAGACAGTGTTTACAGGTTATTGGCAAGTTGAAATATTTTAATATTAGTATACTAGGTGGAACTAATGGGTGCATGGTAAAATGGGATGGAGGTATGGAGGTAAGATGTGAGAAAGGCTAAATAGAAAAGAATGTTAGGGTAGGAGTAGGAAGTTAACATGCATTTTCTTGAAATGAAAAAAATATTGAAAGGATATCAAGTATATTTGCTTCTTATTAGTTTGTCTTATATTTTCTTTCCATTATTTACCTATATATTCTGTTGAATATTGCATAAGCATATCTTTCATGCACGTAGATATGTAAAACTATTGCAGTTTTGGGACTTTAAACATTTTTGGAATTGTTGTTTACTTTTTGTTCTGGTGACATTTAATACAAGGTTTAATGTGTATAACCATAATTTTGTTGTGTTTTTTGTTCTCTTTACTCGTTTTTATTTTTCACATACTGTAATGTTATACTGTTGTTTTTTTGTTATTTGCTTTGTATAGCAATATTTAGATGTGAGTGCGTGAAAATAATCTTAAAAACGGTATTTTAGGTTAAGGTTATGATGATGGAAAATTCCATTAAAAGTTAAAAATTTAGAATTAAAATTGCATCAGACAGGAAGTCACCAGTGACGTTGAAGATCTTCCTTTTATTTATTTATTTTGAGAGAGGGAGAGTGAAAGAGAGATTGTGTTTTCGGAGAGCTACTTATGACTATGGGGAAATAGGAGTAGCTCTCCGAAATGGTTAGGGATATGTACATTGAAAAATGATATCTTCCCATCCCCTGAAGGCGTTATACATGATTTTTGGTGCTATCTTTATTAATAATTTTTATGCTGTTATTAAAAAGAAACGATAAGAAAAGAAAGAAGTATGAACTGCAGCTACCTGTTATCAAACGAACAATACTCAAACTATGTGATGAACAGCTAAATATGAACATTTTAATTTATTTTTTTTCTTTTATTTTGCATTCAATTTTAAGCATGTTATTATTAACTTTGATTGAAGTTAAAAGTTGATGTTTTAAAATGGTAATTTTTGTGTAAGAATATACATCCTGAAAGACTTATGCCATAGGAAATGTTTCTGTATGAAAACATTGCTGGGTTATAATAAAAAATATTTTATAACTATTAAAAAAATTTTTTTTTTTACAGGAAAGAAAATCAAATTTTGTAAGGGAGATAATTCAGTCTTTGCTCATTTTTATTTATTTATTTTTTTAATGATTAGTTTTATTTATAAACTTAAAGAATATTTCCAACTTTGAAAATTAGGTTGATATGATTTTATGCATAAATGAGTTGGTATTTGTTCTTAATAACGACTATGCTATCATTAAAATTTTCTGTTTTGAATAAAACTGGCCAATTTTTTTCAATGAAAGGTATATTATTTTTATTATTACAAAGCTAATTCAATCAAAACAATATACTTGAATAATTATTGGATAATTTTTATGAAATTGTAAAAAAACCAAATCAAGGAAAAAATCATTGTAAGGTAAGTTTCATGAATAAAAAAAAACTGATAACAAACAAAAAAACATTTTTTTTTGTTCTTTTTTTATGATTCCACAATAAATATTTAGTTTTTAAATTTTCTTTTTATAATAAACCGAGAATAACAAACAAATACTTTCTTAAATGACGCTGGTTGCAGCAATTTAATTGACTCAGTGTTTTGGCATTTTTTATAAACTCCTCAGAAAATTCTGACGACAGCTCAGTTCTTATTCTGCATTAATACTGATGAATTAACTAAATTACATTTCAAAAAGAAACAAAACCAACCGAATTCAAATCCGTGTAAATTCAAAATCAATTTTGCAAGCTAGTGGGGAATGATTTTTTTTTGTTCTCTACAGCCTCTTTGTGATAAGAGACATTGCTAGTTTTTCTCTACTCTGTCGGTATTTCTATCATGCTCAGTCTCACTGCTTCCAATCGTTGCTTCCTCCTTATAAAGCATTCACCGAAAAAACTTGTCTTCTTACCACAACTGCAAAGAACTTTCTTTTCTTTCTCAATGTGCCTTACATCAAAATTTCCATAAAGAGCCAAAAAATATTACTTAGGATTTTTTATGTGCTGCCTATCTTTCTGATTGGATACTTTGAAAATTGTTTTGAAAGAACTGTATAGTTAATTTGAGTGGGGACTGCTTAAAACATAAATGTGTCGGATGATAATATCCTGGACCTAGCGGTTGGCATAAGCGAAATGGCACTAAGGACATCTAAGAGATGGAAAATGAAAATAATTAAAGAAGCATATAATAAAATATTGGTTGAATGTTACAAATTTGGTCAAACCTATCAACCTACAAACATCTTGCAGCTTTATTTATTGAAATAGTTGAGTTTATGTATACAATTTTAATGATTGAAATCATTTTAAAGTCATATTCCAAATAAACAGTAATAATATTTATTTCTAATTATATAATGCAACATAAAAATTGTTTAAATAGCAACTCTCTTCAGAACAGTTATATGCATGTACCAAGATATATAGGTTGATTTGAAATTTTTTTTAAAATCAAATATTATAAAATATTTTATTAAATGATCAAAAATCATTTTTTTCTTTTCTGAGACTTTCTGTGTAAGACACCTTTTCAAAGATGTGACTATTTTCAAAGGTGTGGCCAAACATGCTTTGATTTTCGATTTTTGACCGATTATTAAAGGTTCTCATGCAATGCTTTTGGCAGCCATGTTTTTTTGTCCAAGTTTACACTTAATTTGTTTAGGACGCCCCCCCCCCAAAAAAAAAAAAACAAAAAACAAAAACAAAAAACTTCAAATATGGTGAAACACAAATCAACTTATCCAGGTAAGTAGAATAGCAAATTATCTTGCCTTTGGTAACATTTATTTTTCTTTTGCATATTTGTTTTTTGACACTTTTTTTTTTTCTGTTAACTACAGTTAAAAATACCTGAACATTTTATTGCCGAATGCAATGACACTTTAAACTATCATCTGTGGCTGTGTAGACATATTTCTAAGTTTGATCAAAATCTAACATCAATGTACCAGATATATTGCTATCTAGGTCTAACATGAAAAGTACGACCAAATTAACTTTATGTAGTAGATTGATTTTATATATTAGAAGGTGCAAGTACATTTTTAGCAATCTTTTGCAGCCAACATTCTAAGTTTAAGAAAATAGAAATAATATCAATGATAAATCAGTATATACACTTATTATTTCATTTACTCACATAAATAGAAAATCACTCCCTCATGTTGTTCGATGGGAGATTGAATAAGAACTGAACGATCTGCTACACTAAAACCAACCCTAAATTTTTAAATTCTGGTGAAATTTGCGGATATGTCCTTGTCATATCTTTTACTACCCCCCCCCTCACACACACACACACACAAAAAAAAAGTCACTTGTGGAAATGTTAATTTAATTCAAAAATCATTTTTGGAATCCAACCATATTTGATACAAATAGACTTTAATCTCTGCCTCGCTTGTCCATGTTTCAACTACGGATATCTAAGAGTCTTTGTTTTTTGCTAATCAATGATATCCGGGAACACTCATCAGAAAGATGTGTGATCCTGAGTGGGTATCACATTCACCAGATCTTTGCCCTCCAGATATTTATCTGTGATTTGTGGGGTCATTTCAAAGATAATGTTGATCCAAATAATTCTGAAAATATTCTTCAACGAAAGGGGGCCATCACAGGCAAAATAAAATTAGGAGAGGATTGTGTGGTACTAGTGTACCTTTTGAACCAGACGTAACTCAGCGTTCGCTCGACTTTCCCCAGAACATGATGTCAGCAGCTCGAGTTTAACTGCTGTATGACGTAATATGGCAACCCGTGCTTAGTTTCAGCTTGACATACCTGCTACTCTTGTGTAGCAGACGAGAAATTGGATAAATATTGGAAGAGGAAAAAAAAAAGACCAGGAAGAGAAAAACATGAATTTGACCATCTTGGGTCAACAACAGCTACAGACACCGGACACGGTAATTAACTTTTGTCAACAGTGGGAATTACTGGCAAAAACAATACAATGTGCAACATGCAGCCACAAGTGCAACCTAGAAAAAAGAGAGAGCATTATGAATGGAGATGTACGAGTGTGAAGTATCGACAATGGACCGCAATCCGGACTGAGACCATATCCACTAAATCTTGGTAAAACAAATAAATAAATAAAAATTACACCCAAGTGTCAACGGTGGACAGCAATCCTAATGTATGGGGGGGGGGTATATATGACCGTGTATATACTGTACCACATTAAACGTATGTATGTATATAATTGAATCGTACGTGTGTTTATATGTTTGCGTTTGTGATGTTAGAATGTGTGTGTAATGTGGCACAACTAATGTCTTTTGTGATCTATATATATATAAAAGGCAAAACGTGAGCAAGAGTTTTTGTATGTCAGCAAAAGGCTTTTTTTGGAGGAGTTCTCGGGAGGGGGTTACTATCGCTTAGAAGTGTTTATATACCCCCTAGATAATAATAATATCTATGATTTGCAAACGTGCGTTGCAGCTAGATTTATTTACAGCGACTTTTACAAAATTATTGCTATTTCGGCTTCTCACGTGTTGATCGGCTTTTTCGTATAAAAGCGAAACTGATGTGAAACTAATGAGCGGTTCTCGGCTACGGGCTGGGAACGTCCAGAAAGCGATGGACGATTGGTCAATGTCAGTTTTCACCGTCATATCAGACAATTGCTTTCATTTGGACACTCCCCTAATAAAACAAGACTAGACAAAGTTGGGTAAAAAAACAAACCCAAAAGAACGGCAGTAAAATTAAGTGAGGAATTAAATTCCACACGCACCTGTCACTTTTCATTCCCTGTTTGACCTCATTAAACGTGCACCTGTCACATCACTTATAATGATTTTATTTCACACATTCTCGCTTCTGTCATCGTAGCATAGTGGGAAGTCATCAGCCTATTAACCGCAAGGGTTCGGGTTCGAGCCTACCTACCTACCAAAACATTTTTTTTCTTTTACACCTCCAAACACCCGGGCAACGCTGGGTACCCCCGCTAGTCTTATCATAAATGAATAACATGTATGTAACTATATCTATTTTATGGCCCTTGATTCATCTAGGTGTTGGTGCATGTGTGTCAGAACATATAACAACATATACATAACAACATACCTGTTTCTGCTATTATTTCTTTTGGGAGTTCGTCAACCATCCTTAGGGGAGTTGGAATCTGTTAGAAGGAACACTCAAGACAGGATCCAAAACGATACGATATTTTATAGATTTTATTCACTCCCAGGTATTCATCATAGCAGAGGAGTGATCGACAATCTCTAGCTTGGAGTGGTTCTTCTATGTCTCCATTCTGATACTTCTCTCCCCCCTCGTGGGAAGATCCATTTTTAGCCTTTTTGTCTCTTTTGGTGTCCCATTATCCAAGTCAACGATGCTTGAGCAAACTGGAACACGTGACATGCAACAAGTCACATCTGGTCACCTGTTTGGATACTTTCTGGTGCAAACTTGACCAGGTCACAATTTGAAAAAGTTTGACAACCTATCAAAACATGATGATTCAAATCTCTGTTGTCCACTCATCACTAGATAGATAGATAAATAGATAGATAGATAAACAGATAAATGCATAGATAACCAGATAGATAGATAGATGATTTACTGCTTCTGCTGGGCCACTCTCTAACAATCCAGACTGGGACCTCCTTAGCTAAATCTCAGTAAAAAAAAAATAATACCTAACCCACCTACTTTTGTTTTAAATTTTTTATAAAAAAAATATGAAAAATATAGCTGAAAAACAAATATATATGGAGGAAAAAATATATGTGAAAAAAATACCCTAACTATAACCTGAATACCCCTAAAAAGCAAGTGAGACTTAAAAAAAAAAGAAAAAAGTTTGTTCCAATTTTCTTTCGTAAACAAACAACAAAAAAAAGTATTTGAAAACAAAGTGAAGTTGTTTTCTAATTTTCCTTAAAAAATTAAATGATCACATTTTTAAACAAACTTGTTAAAAAAAATTGTTCCTTTGAACCTTTTTTCTTGAAAACATTTGCTTAAAATTATTCAACAAAAAAAGCACTTTCTTTTCTTCACACAGTTAAAAAAAAATGAGAAATTACGTTTTTTTTTATGTTTCTACATTTAACATTTTTCTATTTCCTTTTATGTAGTTTTGTTATGATTTCATTGTCGATGCTCGGCAAAATCTGGCTGTTGACGTCATGATCTGGGGAAAGCTAAGCGAATGCCGAGTTGTGTCTGGTTCAAAGGATGCACTAGTACCGATTGTTGGATATTCATGATTGAAATTTGGTGGACAAGTCAGGTATAGATTGAAGTTTATTTGTACCAAATATAGTTGGATCACACAAAGGATTTGGAGTTTTATTAATGATTCACTAAGTGACATTTTCTTAAGGGTGTGTGTGTATGTGGGAGGGGGGTCATCCTGTATTATTAAAAAAAATATCCAATAAAAGATCAGAGAAAGAGAGAGGGGTGCATGAGAAGATCCAGAGAGAAGGGGAAAACAATGATAGAGAAGGAAAGCAGATTTTGAGCAACAATACAAAACTGTTGGATTAAAACTTGGTGGACAAGTCAGGCATTAATTGTAGTTTATTTATACCAACTATGGTCTTTGTTCAATTAATGCCTGCAAAAAGCATTTTAAAATTTAACAATGATTTACTGAGTGATATTTTTGTTTTAGTACTCAACTTGTATTATGAACACCTGCGTGCTGCTTAGAAATATCCGGGGCTTGGGACAGTCTCTTGTGACAACAAATTATCCACGGCTCAGAGCAAAGAAACATCAGTGCTTTAGATCATATGCATTTTGTAATTCATATTTTTTATGTCAATGTAGCAACGATGCAGGTGAAAATAATGATAAAAACGGTATTGTCCACATGAGGTTAAATTAAACAGAAATGGAAAATTCCATTAAAAATTAGAGTTAGGCTAACGTGTACAGGTAATTGCACCATAGAAGGAAGTATGTAGCAGAAAGTTTTTGGGAAGTTTGTCTTCACAATGAATGGATACTACTTTCAAAGCCTATATTACATTACAGCGTTTAGGAGATACAGTTCATCTAAATATAAATTACCATAAAGATTATTGTAAAAAGTAAAACCAAACCCCAGAGCAAATGATGGAATTATATGTTGTTCTTTTTGATGATTGTTAAAAGCGGTATATTCTACATAAAGTTAAATCAAACGGAAGACTGGAAAATTCTTATAGATGTTTAAAAATTAGAGTTAGATGTCAGGATATGACGTCTTTGACAGGAAGTCTGAAATGAAAGTTAATGAAAATGAGATAAAGTTCTTCCCTTTTGGCCGGTGAAACGAGAAAAATTCCTTGCTTTTTTTTTTTTTTTTTTCCGGAGATCTGTTTTCATCTGCTCTCTTGATGATGATGATGATGAGAATATGTAATTTTATAATGCTATAAAGATAAATAAATAAAAAAATAAAAATAAACAATTGACGAACATGTCGCCGTTGTTAGCTTTTTATTATTATTATTAAAGCTATGAAGGAAGAGAGGAATACGGCTGCTGTTGCTATCATCACAGCTAGAGAAGGGCGAAGCAAACAGGTGTTTCTTGCTGTTAAAATACCATGACAATGATGACTACACAACCTTTATGAAAGTTTAGAGGACCACAGAATTAGAAACATTATCTCCCTCGCATGATGGTTTGGAAGTGGGATTAAAGAGCCAGGGCCCTAGAGCAAGAGCACTTTGGCCTACAAAAACTGGGCAACCCTACTAGCATTACCCGATAGAGGTGCATCAGGACCAGCAACATGCCGCAGTCAACAGGGAAAACCATTTTAATAATGGCCTAGACTCTGTTGGATTCGGACAGCTTGCGGCATCGTTACAGACGGTTCTAATCTTGAGATAAAAAATGATGACGACTACATCCCCATTCCGATAGATGTTTTCCACTTACATGTCAACCAGAAAAACCTTAATTCCTTTTTCTATTTTATTTATTTGAAATGCTTTATGGAAAAACAAATCTCAGAAAAAATTCCAGGAAAATGAAGCTTACTCTTAAATCTGCCATTAATCAGAGCATTGAAAGTTCAAATCTGCAGTTAGAGCACAACAAAACCAAACAACGTGGATCTTACGTAGGAAAAAAAAAAAAGGAGCTGGATGATAGCAGCAGCAGCAGCAGCAGCAGCAACAGCAGCAGCATTCTCAGAGAAATTACTTTTCGTAGAACAACTAATTGTATGTCGAAAGAGGAACAGCTATTTTTGTTCACAACTCACACCTTCCGTCATTGATTTTCTTTTTTTTTTTTTTACTGCTGTAAATGTTCTATGGAAAAAAAAATGTCAGAAAAAGTTTCAGGAGGACGAGGAGGAGGAGGAGGAGGAGGAGGAGGAGAGTAATGAATTTACCCCCGTCACTCCCTTTTAGAGATGTTTTTATTCTCACCTTCAAAAGTTCAAATTAAAAAAAAAACTTTCTTTTTAATTTTGTTCATCTTAAGCAAGGCGTATTGCCACTGAAACACAAGGGACTACTGTAATAGAGGCCAAATTTATAAGGGGAGCAACAAGATGTTTGTTCAAACTACATTTAAATTTCTGCATGTTGATATGGTCCGGGAAACAGGGAGCGAATTCCACAGACAACTGATCTAAGGAAAGAAGGCATTTAAGTAGAAAATTTTCTGGCATCTAGAGACACTTTTTCGTTGAGTTCATTGGAAGTTCTATGGAAGTACTTCTAAAATAAGCACAGGGATGTTAAACTGCAGCAGTGTGACAGGAAGTGGAAAATGGTAAACAGTATGGGATCTGTTGGGTTTTAAGAGAAAAAAAAAGAAATGGCGTAATGGATAAAATACTAGGTTACTTCAGTTGTAAGTGACACTCTTTTTGGAGGTTGAAGGTTCGCTTGTCAGTGAAGGTGATACGAAGAATACAATTGCAAATTGCTCAAGTTTTCTATCCGATCACAAAAGCATGTTAATCCCGTGAAATAAATAAAGGATGCCATTCGATTGTAGCACATTGTTCGTTATGCCAAGATTTTATTAGAAATTCTATGAAGATTTTAGAGTTTGACAAGCTATATCTTAAGAACATCAATCGAAACGTGAAAATAACACTCAAGATGAGAACTGTAGTCCAAATAATCTAAATTATCAATCCTCATCTCAAAAACGTCAGAAACAAAAAAATAAAATAAAATTATTATAATTTTGATGAAACTTTCTTAAAAGGCTTCTTTAAAGGCTGTCAGACACTCACTCCAAAAATGTTTCTGATGGTTATATTTACCGGGTTATTTACAAGTGAAGTTGACGAGTGGTTACTGTGCTGTTTATGACCCCTTTTGAGTTGGCTGAAAAGAGATGCTCATTTTTGAAACTATCATAGGAGAGATCCCGATCGCGTTCCTTGGCAGTAGGAGCTAAGTGGGATGGTAGGTTGCCTGGACCATGGTATATAAAGCTACCAGCAACTATTGATGGCTCGTAGCTGTCGTCTCGGCATCCACCAGCCACGTAGAGGGCTGGATCGCTGGAACCCAGGCTGTCGATATCACCTAATGGGTGCGGGTACCTCATCTGGGAAATTGGATGGTGCCGTATGGCCACAGGTCGAAAGGCAGAGGGATACTGCAGGCAAGACATACTCTGTAATGATACAAATTCAAGAGAATCTTCAACAACAAAAAACAACAATAATAATACCTATATCTATATATATTATATTTCTCTTTGTCTGTCTGTTCCACTTTTTCTCAGAAACTACTGGTACGATCTGGCTGAAATTTTGTATGTGACCTTTGTTATGATAAGGTGCAGTGGACTGAGTATTATGTTATCCATTTGATGCACAGTTAGAGGTTAATAGGGATTAGTATTTAATACGAAAATCACATTCAACTATCAATTTGGCATACAGCATTCATCTAAATGGGCTATAACTTTTGCCCCATTTTAACATCTAGTTTATATATATATGTATTCATACATGCACACAAGTATTTATTCCTTTGTCTGTAGAACTGGGAGATAATTAAAAATTCAATAGATATTCAAATGAAATAAAATGTAAACATCAGAAGGAGTTTCCTTGAAGTATTAGTATTAAAGAGAGCGGTGTGGTACCTTTCGGTATGGTCAATTTGGCGCTGCTGTTTCGGCTTGGCTGATCCAGCTTGGCCGATCCGGCTTGGCTGATCTGGAGTCAGATTAGTCTTTTGTCGTTATAGTGAAAGTTTTTTTTAGATTTTTAAAATTAATTCATTAAACGAAGATATGTTCTTTGAATAAAATTGAAATAAAAATTATTAAAAGAGAAAAAATTAATTTTATAAAAAAAAAGAACTTAAGAATAGTTGGCTTATTTAAAACACAACACAAAAGCAAACACTTAGTTGTCAACAACGAGATTATATTTTCAGATTTTCTTGATTAAAAAAAAAAAAGTACTCGTACAGTTTAGTGAAGACATTAAAAAAGTATTTTTTTTTTTTACAGCGAAAAAACAATTTGTTATGATACCGAGCAAAATGTTCGATTTTTAGGAAGAAAAGCTAGTATTAAAGATGGGAAGGGGTGTCAGCGCTTTAATGGAGTTATCTCCCTTTGGTATTTCTAAAATTCAAACAACATTTTTTTAAAAATCCAAGATGGCTGCCTTCAACGCGCTCTCATAAAAACGTGTTTTTCCACTGTAAAATAAAAAAACTACTTGATGAAATTAAGTGAATTTTTTTTCGGAGAACTTCGTTCTATAACGGATACATACAATTTAAACTTTTTTCAGTATTTTCATTTTTTAATGTGTTGACTAAACTGTACAAGTACCAAAAAAATATATTTAAAATTTTTTAATCGTAAAAAAAAAATAATTATAAAATATTTTATAACCAAAAAGATTTTGCAAAAACATGATTTTTTCCATAAAAAAAGGTTAAATTTATAAACAACACAAAATCGGACAACACTCGGTCGTCAACAACGAGATTATATTTTCATATTTTTTTTCTTAATTTAAAAAAAAAAACTTTATAATATTTTATAAGTTTTTAATCTTTAAAAAATTAATTAGAAAATAATTAATCAAAAAGAGTTTTGTAAAAACATTTTTCTAAAAGAATAGTTAAAGTGATATATTTTCATATTGTTTTCTTGACCTTTTTAAAAAAAAAATTATAAAATTTTTGTAAAAATGTGACGACCGTAGTCGACACCAAATTGTCCCTCCATCAAATTGAAAATTTGTCTCAAAATAAAATTTAAGCTGAATTTGATTCTGACTAGTAAAGTTTAATTTACGATTGTTGTACCATATTTTTAGTATACGGCATAATCGTGTTGACACATCAGTTCTCGTCAAATCACTGAAATTAAGCAACGTTGAGCCTGGTTAGTACCAGATGGGTAACCATTTGGGAATTGTAGGCGCTGTATGTGCTCTCCGCTTATTTCGGCATTTGTTTCCAGTCGTCCTGTACATACATTTACTTGCCACTGGTATTTAACAATATCGATTCAGGGGAGGTTGGTGATTGCGCAACTCTTGCCACAAAAATTTCACATGCAGACACCCCTTTGTGGATATCCATAGTTTGCAAAGACTGAAGGATCCTCTGTGATTAGTATGATTACAGTTTATTTAAAAATCATGTTGTAGTCCAGTTTGGATAATTGCTAATATGGAAACATTTCAAAATTATGACCGAAAAGTTAAAATCAGCAAAGGGAATAAATCATACCTTTTTTATTGATGGATATCTATATCTGTATACATCAATATATGTGTAACACTAAGGGAGATAATTCAGTATATATTCAAGTTCAAGTGCAACATGAACCAACATCTTGCTGCCCAAATCCCTACATAGTACCCTAGTAGTTGTTGCCCCTGCATTGAAAACAGTTTAAATATTAAGTGAAAATACTTCAGAAACCAACCCAAATAATAAGGAATTGTAACTATGAGAAATTCAATAATCTGATAACCATTTCTCTCCACATATCTTTCTCTTTATAAAGTTAGATATGTATTTTTTTGTATTTATGTATTTTTTGCTGTATAGGATTCATTCCTAAACTAATTAACCGATCATTATGAATTTTCGAACACAGCTGCTATATATGCAAAGGATCCAACAGCAGATAAGTTGAAATAAAAATGAAATAAAAGTTATAGAAAAAATATTTCATGAAACTAAGGTAATCGAAACTACCAGAAATTCATTAATCTACCCCCACCACCACATAAAGTGAACAACCAATTTGCTGTCCAACTCCCCATTCCATCTGTTTATGAATCTGGTCCTTACACTTCATATGTTTTGTTTAAAGTGAATAAAAAAAGAACATACGTTGTTATTGCTGATCCGTTCGTAAATCTGTGCCATTTTATCATTGTAATAATCCCGATTTTCCAGGACTGGAACCATTTGGCGGTTGCGAAGATTCTTTCGAAGTTGATGCAAACGACGACGGCTAGAAAACAAAAATTGGAAACAAAATTTTATTTCATGAAAAAAGTAAAAAAAGTGTAACAATTTTTTCTTTTTTATTCTTTTTTTTTTTAATTATCTTTTTTATTCTTTTTTTTTTAATTATCTTTTTATTCTTTTTTTTTTTAATTATCTAATGGACTGAAAGGAATTTAATTATAATGCATTATATTGTGTATGTGGAGGATAAAGTCTTATCTCCAAGAATATCATTAGAATATCTGTGATATACTAACACTGGATAAAACGTTAAAGGCAGGCATATAAGACTCGTGTAAAATAAGTGACATCTTATACAAAACAAAAAACTACAATGAGTTTATATAAGTAAATGACAATGAGTTATATATATATATATATATATATATATATATATATATATTCCCCCCTTTTCCCTTTTCTTCCTTTTCCCTCTCTCTCTCTTTTTTTGTTTTTCCTCTTTTTTCCTCCTATTTTCTCCTTTTCTCTTTTACGTCTCTTCCTTTCCTTCCCTATCTCTTTAAAGAGCTATGCGGTGTTGATAGTGGTGGAGAGGGAATGGGATGGGGGGAGCGTAAGATGTATACTTTTAGACCGCGACAAATTAAGGTCATATTTAAGAGTATTTTATAAAGAATGGTTCTGGTTAAATCTGAACACTTTTTTGCATAAATACTCCAAAAGGTTTGCAAAATTCGCACTCCCCTGCTAATTGACCCTATGTGCACTAGTATGTTTAGAATTTGAGACGGCCATCGTGCATGCATACACACACACACACACACACACACACACCGTTTCCTTCCAGCCTTTCACTGACTCCATACCCCTCTGGGGAAGGAGATCTTCCCCACACTAGGAACCGATCCTTGGTCTGGCCATATCCACATGGGGAGACAAATAAATAGAAACATCAAAAAATCTCCTATATATATTTATAAATACACCTCCTTAGCTAAACAAACATAATATTAAGAACACCCGAACAGTCTAAGACTGAAACGAAAAATCACAATACTAAAATTTAAGAATCCAAAAAACAAATATCAAAATTGAATGAAAACACCCTTACCCTTATTTCAGAGGAGCTGGTCCCCCCCCTCCTCACACATACACATTAGTAACGACCTTGGATCACAGTTACCTTTCTAGGGAAGCAAATAACTTTATAATACTATAAAACAGTACACACATTCTTCAAACCAATAAAAGAAAAAACACACACACACACACACACACACACACACATCCTACCCTATGCACCAAGTTGACCAAGTACCAATGGGCCCCTCGCCTCAACCCAAGTAAGAGTAAAAAAATGAGAAAAAACAAGGAAAGATAAATAAAAACACAAGCAGAGAGAGAGAGAGAGAGAGAGAGAGAGAGAGAAACATAAGACATCAGTTCAGCCCAATGAACCAGTAATAAAAATTGGACTTACGAATGAAAAGTAGATCCATTTACACGTTTCCACCTTTCGGAAACATTTCAAATGAACTACGAAAATGTTCTTTTGCATTTTTAACACATCTCCAACATATTTTGAATATATTCTAAGCATTTTAAATACTTTCTGAAGAGGACGCTTCACAGAACGTCTGAAACGCGTTAAAAACGATTTCAATGATTTAAAACCATTATTACAACGATCTAAACAATTTTCAATGAAAAACCAAGACACGGAATAATAAAATAATGTTAAAAAATACACATTGTTGGTGACCCCCCCCCTTATTAATATATATATATATATATATATATATATATATATAAAATGTTGTGAATATATATATATATATATATATATAATGTTGTGAATATAGATTATCTCCTCTTTGATAATCCAAGCTATAAAAGCTGTACATTTCTGCTTGTCAAGTAGACGAGTAGTAAGATTCTTAATTGAATAAAATATTACTAGACGGAATCTCTCGTCCTGTTTTCATTACAGTTTTCATTTAGCTCAATAGTGAGATACTAGAGCTATAAATATTTTAATTAAAAATATCATGTTAAAAGGAATAGACACACAACTATTTACTCATTTTTAAAATGTATAGGTAACGCCTTGTATACAACTGTTTCAGCCCCCAAAGTTGGCATACAAGTATATAACAGTTCATCAACTATAATTTGCACAACTTGGGCTTGGGCATGTGGATTATATTAAATACAAGCAAAAAACTCCAATAACAATAAAATTAAAAATAGAAGAAAAAGAAATATAATCTGGTATACGGTGCCATATAATCAAATGTTAAAACAAAACACAAGGACAAAGACTTAACTAGTAGAAATAATAATAATAATAATAATAATAATAATCTGTTTGTCAATTCAAATTTAATGAAAATCCTCTAAAAATGAATGCAAAAATAACCAGACGGGCGACAGGCGAATTATCTAGTTAAATATTTGTTCGAATTTATAACAGAAACTAGTCTTTTTACCGATATTGACATAGAAATTTGCCCCGTCTTTGAAATAGAGAATTAAATACTACCACAGCGGTGGGGAAAATTGCCGCCCTCCTCTTTTCTCATACAACATTTCCAGCGGCTAAGCAGTATGGTGTAAGGTAGACCTATCTTCAAACGCCCTCTTTCAGAGCATGACTTTCGACTTTTACTAAGTAGAATATTTATTTATTTATTTATATTTTTTTATTTTTTATTTTTTTGTTCATGTCCCATATGTATGTGTGATAGTGCACGATACCTCTTGTATATATGGGAGCTTTACACTATCTCTGTAAAGCAATTCTGGGCCCGGTGTTGCCACGAGCACCAAAATATGAAAAATGTCAATTACAAATAATCCAAACCATGGAACCCAGAAGAAAGATCTGGGTGTCATGACCGGCAGGTTCTCCTTCGGTAGCCAGCATGGGGGACCTGGTCGTCATCCTGCGAATGTTGGCCAACTTTCTAGTTTCAGAAACTCAAATAACATGGACGCTGAACAGGTAAGTATAACCTCTAATTTCAGGGAACAAAATGATACCGAACAAACACAGCACAGCCATGATAACCATCAAAATGTAAAAAAAAAAACGAAGAAAAAAATGGACAACAAAAGAGAATAGAATCGTAATGGAATGCTATTATAGAAGTCATCCTAAATATAGATATGGAGGTCATCGGAAATGAATGAAAGAACTATGGGACCTATCCAGTGACTACCATACGACAGAACAAAGAATTGCGGACCAAGCAAGACTGATACTCAAGAAAGGTTGGCGCTCTAAACTAGAACTAACTGAAATTCATAGAAAAATAGATGATGAAACTGAACAAGAAGCATCCCCCAACGGAACTACACGTAAAGCAACCCCACAAGTTGAAGCATCACAAGTAAAAACACCAAAGGCCGAGGACCAACAAAGAACGAAGTCTACAAACGTGGAAACCGAGAACAATGAAACAGAACTAACAGAGAATGAAGCAAGTGAAATAAATAAAATAATACAGCTGATGAATGAGGAAAAAACAAAGCTCTCATCGTTAAGGAACCAAGAGCAGAAGAAATTAAAAACAGAAACAGAGAAGGTTAACAAGCTCCTCCCACATATCCCAACAAATACAGTCACAGACTTAAACAACTTAATTTACGCAGGCGCCAAAATGGTAAGTATGAATCTCAAATCAGAAAAACAACCAGGGACAAGCGGACCAAAAAAACCTGGATGGGAAATAAGATTAGAAACTCAAATACACAAACATAAAAAAGAAACCAAAATGATCAACAGGAAGAAAGCAATGTGGAGAAAACGGAATATTGGAAATGTAACTGACAGGGAGAGGCTAAAAAAGAAACATGAAGAACTAGACCAAAAAATAAAAGCAAAAAAAGCGAGATTGAGGCGATATAGATATAAATCTGAACAATGCAAACAAAACAGAACATTCGAAACTAATGAAAGCCAATTCTACCAAAATTTGAATGGAGGAAAAACAAAAACAGAACAACCAAATCCGACAGAAACAAAACTCTACTGGAGTAAAATATAGGAAGAGCAACGAAATCACAATAGAAATGCCGAATGGCTGAAAGGCACGAAAGAAGAGTTACAACAAATAGAAGAAGGAACAGTGAATGAAATCAACAAGGAAACTCTAAAGAAAACCATAGGAAAAATGGCAAACTGGAGAACACCAGGGCACGATGGGATACATGCATACTGGTTCAAAAAATGCACAACCTTACACGAAAGACTAGCCCAAAATCTGAGAAGATGTATACAGGAAGCAAGCGTACCAGATTGGATGACAAAAGGTAGAACCACACTGCTACAGAAGGACACGGAGAAAGGAACCGTTTCTAGCAACTATAGGCCAATCACGTGCTTACCAACTATGTGGAAGATACTGACAGCACAACTGAGGGAACAAATCTACCACACTGAATAACCATGGACTCATCCCCGAGAAGCAGAAAGGATGCCAAAAAGGAAAAAGAGGAACACATGACCTGTTATATATAGATCAAAAGATCCTAAAGGAGGTAAAAAGGAGGAGAAAGAATTTAGCCATGGCATGGATCAACTACAAAAAAGCGTACGACAGGATCCCCCAAGCATGGATAATAGAATGCCTACAAATGTATAAAATACCAAGCAGGATCACCAACATAATAGAAAATGCAATGAAAACATGGAGACTGGAATTGACAGCTGATGGACAACACATAACAGAAATTAACATACAAAGAGGCATCTTCCAAGGAGACTCACTATCACCACTACTGTTCATCATAGCCATGATTCCCTTGAACAGTATTCTGAGAAAGTGCCAAGGCGGATACAAGTTCTCCAATACAGAGGAAAAAATGAACCACCTGATGTACATGGACGATCTGAAACTTTTTGCAAGGACCGAAAAGGAGCTAGAGACACTAATTAACACTACCAGGATCTTCAGCCAAGATATCCAAATGGAATTTGGAATGGAAAAGTGCGCACAACTAGTTATAAGAAAGGGAAAACTGGAAATGACAGAAGGCATGGAACTACCCAACCAAACAGAAATGAGGGCACTAGGGGAACAAAACGACTATAAATACTTGGGAATTCTTGAAGCGGACACCATCAAATTATATAGCAGAAGCCTAATAAAAGGTATAAATACATGGGCAGTATCACTAGTAAGATACTCTGGACCGTTTATAGGGTGGACAAAAGAAGAACTGAGACAACTCGACCAGAAAACCAGGAAACTCATGACCATGCATAATGCACTACATCCAAAGGACGATATTGTCAGACTCTACGTGAAAAGGAAAGACGGCGGGAGAGGACTGATTTGTATAGAAGACTGTGTGAAGGACACGAAAAAAACCCCAACAAAACAGAGAGACAAACGACAAAACGAGAAAAGAGAAATGGGAAGAGAAACAACTCCACGGAAGATTCATAAGAATGACAAAAGATGAGAATAACGAAAACACCTGGACATGGATGCGAAAAGGACATATAAACCGAGAAACTGAATCTCTAATAACTGCAGCACAAGATAACTGGATAAGAACCAACCATATCAAAGCAAGGATCGATAAAACACAAAAAAACAGCAAATGCAGACTGTGGACAAAGAGACGAAACGATAAACCATATAGTAAGTAAATGCAGCAAACTGGCCCAAAAGGAATACAAAAACAGGTATGACCAAGTGGGGAGGGCGGTGCACTGGGAATTGTGCAAACGACTGCATTTTGAGCGTACAGACAAATGGTACAAACATAAACCCGCACAGTAATCGAAAATGAGAACCACAAAATTCTATGGGACATGGACAAACCCATCCAAGCAAGAAGATCAGATGTCATAATAATTAACAAGAAAGAAAAATCCTGTCAAATCGTAGACTTTGCTGTCCCATTTGACTACAGGGTGAGTATGAAAGAAAGGGAGAAACGAAGCAAATACACAGAGCTAGCCAGAGAGTTAAAAGGGATTTGGATGATGAAGAAAATCAAAATAGTATCGATAATAGTAGGAGCACTAGGAACAATTCCGAAAAACTTCGAAAAAAGAATGGCAGAAATTGGAATCAGAGGAATAACTGCAAAAGTACAACGACTAACGATAATGAAAATGACGGAAATATTAAGGAAAACCCCTGAATGCGGAGAATAATACAAGATAATATAACAAATAAGCGTTACAGGGAATGAAGAACACCGAAGCTGCATATCTACAAGTTCTACACCCCCATCATGTATCCCCCGATTGTTTCATCACCGCTCCCCTCAATAAAAAAGTGATACCAAAGAGCCAAGAAGGGTCAAGAAGGACTGAAAGACCGAGGAGAGAACACTAGCCAGACCTTGGCTGGACAAGCGCAAAGAGAACTGGGACCTTGGGGAGGTTGAGTACCACTCAAATTCCAGTATAAACCAATGGCCACTACCAGCGAGAAATCAATGGTAAGAGGCTGTTGCAATGATGCAAATTCATTTGCAAATGCTATCGAAGGAGGTGGAGTGAGCTGGACGTCTGGGGAGACTTGTTGTCACTCAGCTTCCAGAGAACACCACAGGTTTCCAATCAGATCGTTTGTTGACTTGTGTGAAAGCTCCATGTGAGCTAATAATAATAATAATAATAATAATAATAATAATAATAATAATAAACCAACCCCGGGCAATGACAACTATAATAGAAATAAAAATAAAAATACTAACAATGAACAAGATAAATGCAACTCTAGATCCCGCACACTTTGCCCGCTTCAAAATAAATGTCTAACGAAAAGCATAGTTTACCAAGCCACAATATTTGCGAAAGAAAACCCGAATAACAAGAAATATTATGTAGGTATGACGTCCTTATATTTCAAAACCCGATATTATGACCACAAAATTACATTAAAAAATAAAAAAACACCAAATAAAAACAACACTAGCAAACCAATATTGGGAACTCAAAGAAAGCGGACGTTCACCGGTAGTCAAATCGAAAATAGTAAGACAAGCAAACACATGTAGAGACCTAGACGATCCATGTAGATTATGCCTTCATGAAAAATTTGCTATCCTGTACTTTAAAGAACCCAACATTATTAAACTGTAGGAGAGAAATAGCGAACAACTGTGTACACAGGATAAACTTTACTCTAGGATAGCGATACAAAATGATTTAAAATTAACAATAGAAAATAAATAAATAAATAAAGTAAAATAAATAAAATAAGATAAATGTACATATACATAAATAATCACCCCCCAAACATATATATATATATAAACTAACATAATATTCAAATATATAGATTAAAAAATCACACTTAACTACACCTAGGTTTAAAATAGGTCAGCTCACTAGATATCTACGTTTCCCGTGAAAAAAAGCACACACAAAGGAAGAGGTGAACCTAGGGTCAATTTGCCTTTGTCCTGTAAGTGCCTGCCCATTGGCTGATTAGGAGGGGCGCGGTGAATCTAGGAAGCTGATCAGCTAACTAATAATTCAATAGAATGTACGTATATAAAAACGTGAGATAACCACAACTCTCTGCATAAGCCTGACGAATTCTCATGAGAATGAAACGCAGAATACTCTGTGTAGCTTAATTGCCATATATATTTTTTATAAATTACTATATATATATATATATATATATATATATATATATATATATATATATCAGTCAGATGATGGCCAAATAGTTAGAAACACTGCTGTTTACACGTTGGTCCTGGCTTGAGGCAATTGCATGTCTAACTGCTCTGAAGCACAGTAATACAGCGAAAAGTTTGTGGACGATTATATATAAATATATTTCCCTCCTTTGTCACACAAATAAAATAACCTATCGGAGGAAACCATTTCAAGTGTTTAAAGGAAGGTTGAAAGTAGCAAGTCAGACAATCCTCACCATTTGAAATCAATTAGGAAAAAATCCTTGTGTTTTTTCTAAGCAGAATCTTTTGTTTTTGAGAACCTTCAAAACACCAACTTCTTGCAACAAACAGCTTGAATATTGTTATAATCCATGTTCCCTTCTGTTATTGTGTTTTTTATTATTCTAGTAGTCCCTTTCATTCGCCCGCCTATCAATCGTCCTTCTTTCAGCTTAAGTGTGGCCGTCTCTACATGGCTCTATTCGCAAAGCCACAAAGGACAAACATGCCTAGTCTATGCTCTAACACGCCCAACACCGGAGAAGAAGAAAGAAAGCAGAAACCCCCGGATTGTACTTTGTCCAATTAAAACCGGCTTGTCGTATATCTGCATACGAGTGTGTGTAAGTGGGGGTGGAGAAGAAGACTCAAAATGGCCAGTGCGAACCCAAGTGACGACGGCTGAGGTGGAGAGGTGAGAGGTCACACCTGTATTTGTGTGGGAATGTTTGGTCGAGGCGCAAATGCAAGAGAAAGTATGAACGTCGGCGAGTCAAAACCTCAGGTGAGAGAATGTCACAAGGACAACGTGAGTCGCGAGGAGTCATTAGTTATTTTGACAAGTGTGTCTCTTCTGCAGTTTGCTTTATATTAAATCCAAAATTGATTGAGGGATAAGAACAGAACATTATATAACCCCCAACTCTATAATAAAGACCAATGTGTATTTATTCGTATGTGTTGTGATGTTAGTATTTGAATAATTGACGAGGGAGAACATTGTCTGAAGCGTCTCTACTTGGGAATGCTGATGTGGCTTCCCTGGCAATTTTTAATAGACCAGAGTGCTCTTGTGTTGGCTTGCCTCTCTCCTACCTTCCGACTTTATGTCACATCTTGCAGTGAAAGTTAACTATCGCCTCTCGACATCAAAAAAGCCCTACCTCTAAAAAATAAAACCTTGTACCTGCTTTTACTGATGCGCCATTTATGTAGACACGCCAGTATTAAAATAAGAACCGTCATGACTGCCAAAGTGCCAAGAACTCCACCAACGACATAATCAGTTGGAAAATTGGAAGGAGCCTGAAAAAAAATTAGTAATTCGTTAATATTTTGGAATTTTGTGTTTGCGTAGACATTTTTATCAACACGCACACAAAAAAATAAATGAATAAAAAATCTGACATTTGAGATTATTTGGATCATTCAGATTACTGTCATTAAAAAGAACGTGACTCTAATATCTGCATTGTGTATGACCCTTTTTGGATTGCACCTCTTTGAAATCATTTTTAGAAACCTTTTTGATATGCATGGATATACATTTTATGCACAACGAGCACGTATACATGATTCTTCTGTGAGGATTTCCTTATTCAAGAACCCAGATTCGAATTTGTATTACTTCTTCGGTGCTTTTCAGGTTTATTACAGGCATTGAAAACTTTCTTCTGGATTATTTTACATGCGAGTGTACAGAATATTAACTTTGGTTTCATTTTTATTTTCGAGTACACCTAATTCCTGATGGATTATCTTCCAAGAATTGGAGTTAATTTACTTTTTAACATTCTTATTATTTTTCCGTTTCTTACTCTTCTTTCGTACTTAAGTTGTCTGGCTTTATTTATATTTTATAATTTAAATTTTTTATCAGAATTTTATTGTAATTTTTAAAAAATATTTTAAAAATTAAACAAAATTTTAATCCAAAAATTTAAAATATGTTTTTGAAATTTGTATAAATTAAAAAATAATTTCTTATTTTCTTATTTTTAATACATATTTTTTGTTTTTATTGTTTTTTACTGGCTCTTCTCGCTCTTATCCTCATCATATTACAACCCATCCCGCAATATATTTTTCCAAATTTCATCTAAAAAAGATTATTCCATTTTTTATCTGAATGTTTTTAAAGTCAGTCTTTTTACCCTTCATCAGACAACTTGTATATGAAGATTAGAAACGTTGTTTGATTTGAATTCTTTATTTCATACTTTTAGTTTGTTATCTTTTTAGGTTAACTCTCAAAACATTATAATCGTAAATCCATATTTGCTTAAACATTTGAGAAAGATCTTTTGTAAAATAAAGAATTTGTGATTTAAATGCTGCCTGGTTCGTACTTCACCATTCCGGCATTTGTTTGTTAGCAATGCTTCAAGCGAACTACCTCTCTCTCCTTATATATAATTATTCCCACAGCCAAATAACGTCGCAGCTCACAAGAGCCATGGCAGCCAACAAACTGGAACTTGGAGAATTATTATACTACACTATGTTGATAAGAATAATGGAAATACGGTTGGCCTTAGAATTGTTTTTTTTTTTTCAGATTAAAATGTGGAATACAATGTTTTCCCGTCCCCTGGTTACAGTATTTGCCTCGCCTTACGGTGTTATTTGATTATATACATGTGTATTATATACTGTACTGTATTTTGTTACTATTTTTAATGCCGTATTCCGGAGTTCTACTGTAGTATTCTGACGAAATAGAGAGATATAAGAGGAACAAACCAAGTTATGTGTTCATCAACCTTTCGTCTTTATTGAGAAACTTCCTCAAGATGAATGAAATTAAGAAAACAAAGCACCAGTACAAATATATCACCATCAAAAATATATTTTCAAATATTTGTACTGGTGTTTTGGTTTTTGAATTTCATTCATCCAGAGGAAGTCTCGCAATAAAGATGAAACGTTGATGAATTCATAACTTAGGTTATTCCTATTTCTCTCTCTCTCTCTCTCTCTCTCTCTCTCTATTTCGCGCTCTCTCTCTCTATTTCGCTCTCTCTCTCTCAATATATATATATATATATATATATATATATATATATATATATATATATATAGTCATCCATACAAAGTACTATTTCGTTGTATTACAAGTCATGTGCGGCTAGATCAGCACCTTTACTTAGCCAGGGATTGAACCTACAACTATCGCATTAATAGTCGCCAGTTCTACTCACAGGCCCATAGGATCGGTGCTCGCAAATGACTTCATCAAATCATCTCATCAAACTTGCCGACCGCTTTTACAGTGCTCGAGCTGCTCGTTTATTTACAAACAGCGAAGGAGATACATTTACGACAGTGTTCTACCCAAGGGTGGGGGGGCTTAAAATATATAGTCATCTCCATATAGTACTGTTTTCTTATATCACAACTCATCAGTGCGGCTATATATCCCTCTCTTTCTGTCAGAATAATGTCTGAAATAATATCTTTTTCTTTTGGGCCTCTATTATTCCTAATATTCATAAATGAATTTCCTGATAACGTTGTTTCCGAGATGAGTATATTTGCCGATGATATAAAGCTTTATAACAGGCACGAGGGGAAAACGGATGTACATATATCTAAGGCAATATCAGAATCTTTAAAAAACGATTTTCAGATCACAGTGAAATGGGGCCGTGAATGAATGGTAATATCTAACACGACTAAGACTAAGCTAATTTCCTTTAAAAATTACGAGAAGCCTTTTCAACCCTTAATAGCCATAACTAATAATACCCTACCTGAGAGCTTTTCCTTCAACCTCCTCGGCCTAACATCCCAAGAAACATGGAACAAATACACCTAGGACTTTGGAAAGGTTGCTACAAAGAAGGTAGCTTCTCTCTATCATGCTAGATTATTACACCTGAGAGTATCCTGTACTTCTACAAAGCCAGCATTCACACATGCATGAAGTATTCTGGCCACATTTGGACTGGTGCATCTACCACTTGTTTCTCCCTCTTGTTCAAAGATTTCAATATAATCGATCGTGCACTGTCTACTAAACTCCAACGCCTGTCCCATCGCTGAAATGTTGTACCCTGTGCCTGTTTTACAAGTATTTTAATGGAGTATGCTCTGATGAACTCATTGCACTTGTGCCCCTCCTTAAACCTGCCTAGCAACAAAGTCGCACTCTTTCATCGTGGAGGCCCCTAAATCTCGGAAAGCCTTCTACTCTAATAGTTTCTTGGACTGCTACACTTTTGATTCTCCGCTTCTTTGGCTTGTCACAAATGGTAGTAACTTACATCCAAATGGCGATCTGTCTTGTTTGAGGTGAACATGAGTTTAATTTAAAGAAAAAAAAAAAGAAATGAAAGAAAAATTATTTAACTTTTGAATCAACATTCTGGCAATAGCCAAGAAAGACGCACCCAACTTACCTTTGAAAAATAATCACCATTCCACAAGAGATTTGGACAGCGTATTGGTGGTGGACATTTAAATGTAGTAGAACGGACACAGTGCCCTCGCTGTGGATCGAACTCCAAAGTTGATGGGCACAATCTTTTAGTCATAAACTGCCCATTGTGGCCGCATTCGTAATATTGACGACATGTGACTGCATCACGGAATTTCTCCCCAGCTGGACATGGCAGTGAGGTCTTTTTGCAGAGATCTGTGAAGTGGAGAGAATAAAAAAAGACACGTTTCATAATTTTGGGACATTTTTCCTCTCACTCACCTGGAAGAAAACAAAAAATGATTTCCAGAAAATGAATCGCGCGATTCCTTTCTCTGTATATATCTTTATCTACATCATCCAGATTTACCATGTTTACAAGAAATCAAATACTGAGAAACTAAACGTTTCCATCTTAACCTAAAATTGAAATTGATGAAGCAGTTATTATTGGCTTAATATTTTTTTTTTTACACTTTTTCACTCCAAACAAGGCATCTTGCCACTTATGATCATGTCTACGTGGGGAGTTAAGCAGCGAGACCTCTGTTCACATTACATTTAAACTTCTGCGTGGTAGTATAGTAAATGAAAGAGGGATGGAATTTCAAAATCCGAAGAAAAAAATATTGGAGTCGAAGACTTTCCATTATCTAGGGACCTAAATAGTATAATGATGTTTGCTGCTTGTCGGATTAGTTGGGAGTATTTACGTCGAAGGTGGCATAGGTGCTTTGAGTTGATTCCATTAAAATGCTTGTAAAACAGGCACAGAAATCCAACATTGCGACAATGCTAAAAAGGCTTACTCTTGATTTAAAAATATAATTATCCATGTTTCATCGTTATATGATTCATAAGCATGGCTGAACCTAGCAAAAATCGAAACAAGGACCTCAATGTCTGGAAAATTATTCTCAATTAGCATTTAAGTAGAATGCTTTCGGTATAAACAGCTCACAGGTGACCTAAACAAATAAATGAGTACACTTTTTTTTTATTGGCTCAATATAGTTATCTCCCTTGAAACATTAATAAATAACGTAGAATACACTTTTCTATAGCTAAAAAATAAATTAAAGCATATCAATCTTTTATGTACGAATTTAGAAAACCGGATTCAATTTTTTAGGGAAGAGTCACACACGAGGTCGGTTTTTAATCGTAAGCCAGTTCCCCCAAAAGGGGCACTCTGGTTAGTGACAAAAATAAGAAATGCATCAGTCATGAAGGATTTCTCCTCCATTAACCGAGACCATAAAAACATGAGCGCAACACAACCGGCGCTTCGCTTCACCATCTCAAATACATAATAAAAAAAGAACTTGAGAAATGGGTTGTATGTGTATTTAGTTCATAATAAGTTTAAGAAAAAGTAATTATACAGTTTAATTAAGACATATAAAAATGTAAATATTTGAAAAAAAGTTATATTGGACGGAATGTAGTTCCTACAAAAAATGTTCATTTAATTTGATCGCGGTATCATAACAAATTGTTTTTCGCTGGAAAAAAGATGAATAAACTACTTGATCCAATTAAGTGTAATGTTTTTATTCAGAGAACTTTATTCCATAACGGCTAATTACAAGATAACTTTTATTCGACACTGTCATTTGAGAGAGAGAGAGAGAGAGAGAGAGAGAGAGAGAGAGAGAGAGAGAGAGAGAGAGAGAGGGAGGGAGGAAGGGGGGCAGTACGTAGTGTTTTTTTAAATAGCAGTCAGCGAAGAAATAAAACGCCCCACACTCTATAATGAAAAAAGTAAATAAAAGACAAAAGTTATGGTTAAATATGAGAACGAAGAAAATGAATATTTCGTTAATTTTATTTTAAAGAGAGAGAGAATATCGATGAACGGAATAAAGCCGTGTAGTTTAATTAAAGATATAGATAGATAGATAGAGTGTGTGTGTGTGTGTGTGTGTGTGTGTGTGTGTGTGTGTGTGTGTGTGTGTGTGTGTGTGTGTGTGTGAAAGAGAGAGAGAGAGAGAGAGAGAGAGAGAGAGAGAGAGAGAGAGAGAGAGAGATAGTAGAAGACAAAATAAATGCAAAGTGAACTTTAGTCAATCGGTAATTTTTTAATTTGGGTTTTGATATGCGAGCGGCTATAAAGTAAAACAAGCTGCAAGAAATCGCTATGTTTTGTGTGAATAGTGTGCGTTCGTTTTTTTTAAGGTGTAAATTCTGGAATAAGAGAATAACAGCAGGCAGCCAAAGAGAAAGGGCAGAATTTACGGAGGGAGAAATCAGTATTTTTGAATCACCAAATTAGAAATGAAGGATATGTCTATGAGCTTATGATTCAGTTAATTAGGGGAAGGGGCAATATAAGGCTTCTGTGAGTAATTTTACGCGGTGTAGAGTGGGGGCGGTGAGAGCAGTTATAAAGAAATGCTAGTATATATATATATATATATATATATATATATATATATATATATATATATGTGTGTTTGACGTTCATCTTCGTCGCCAACTGTTATGTTTGCAGGTTGAACCAAATAACGTATAAAGCAATACAAATGAAGACTCAACAAACAAAGGTAGATCAATAAGAAGTGTATTAGGAAAAGTATATTTACAGTATATTTACATAATGGTTGTCAGGTAAGAGAGTCTTGGCTGGAGAACATATCTGCTCTCGGCTCGGCCTTCGGTGGCTTCTGTTTTTTTTTTTTACACAGGAATCACCACATTATCAAGGCCAAGAGGCCACTCAAGGATAAGGGTTAAAGAGTGTATAGTAGAAATTGGAAAATATAGTAATCATTAGTAATGAAAATTTGGTAAATATGATAACTTATACGGAACGGCTCATCAAGAACTTATTTACGTTAGACTTGAACACAACAATATTGTAGTCAGCCAGAAAGCAGGAAAACGGAAGACAATTCCAAAAATAATACAAGATAAAATAAAAAAGAAAGAAAAACAAGATAAGCCTTACCGTAAGTTTAATTAAGAGTTATCTGCCTTTATTTTTAAATGGTAAGACTGAAACTCTTGCGTTTTATAATTAGTTTAAACAGGATTTAAAATACGATTCCCCCCTTTAGGTATTGTTGTGCTTTACATTGTGTTTAATTTGATGATTTCTTTGAGTTTACTTTAAAACATGTCTATCTTAATTATTATTGTTATTTCTTCCTGTTTAATCTCAAATTAATAAAAACTAATTTGTTTGCTTCCGAATACATTGTTAATCTTAAGAACGGGGCATTTATCTTCTGTCTAATTTTAATTTTTTAAAAGTCAGAAGAACATTATTTAAGTAGATATTTATTTTGTTTATATTAAATCCATACTTTATACTGTTATCTATATTATAGATACTTAATTATATTTCTCCTGACCGTGGCATAGAAATACCTGGTTTAAAACCCAAGCGCGGGATTACCCTTTTCGGTGTGATGGACCTACATACCTTGTCAGGTCATCCATATAGGAGAAGGAAAACTGTTTAACCTGTGCTACTGACCATACGCATCATTGCACCAACTACTGGGTGTGTGTGGGGGCCTCCTTAGCCCTGGACGATAACCTTCCTAGAGCTGATGACTCAAACAACTTATCCGGTTTGCAAACCTAAATTGCTTAAGGAGTAAGTAGACTCTGCCTATCTCCTGACTTCAAAACTCATTCTTTGCCAGGCACAGGAGTACAATCAGAGACTCACAGAGACATCCGACAATGAAAGCTGTCCCCATCCCTTTTTCCTTCCATTGCTTTTGTTTTCTTTCATCTCAATTATATCATATCAACTAGGCAAGTCGGTGACGCTTGCTTCGCACTTGTGTCTATGCGACTAAGCTGGGCCGCTCTTGTTTGACAGGTTGAGGATACAGGTTTGACAACTTGGTTGCAGTTTCCAACCGACAATACAGGAGCCTTAACTCTTTAGTAGCGCTTAGATCGCCTGCTCTATCATCACTTGTATAATATCGGGATAGTGCCATGTCGCGCATGGAAAGGTATCCTACAGTTATCTCCAGTAAGCATTTTTAACCATCTAGATAAGATTCAACAAATAGTTTTCTCGTGTGTGCTCAATCCACTTTACCCATATACTAAATAAAAAATCAAATGAAACGACATCCTAAGCAAAGAAAAACACTTTCAAACCAGACAATAACCCAACAAAACAAATTTGCCTTGTCCCTGTGAACTAAGAAATAATCTAGATGATGCAGAATTTTTTCTTCTTGTAAACTCCTCGGATATCCTAGAATTAAGTAAAACTAACCTACACTTCTCAATCCTCTCTAACTACTTTAACATGTGATTATACCTCTGCATCAAGGACATATATATGCATGGACGTGAAGTCTACATTCATAACACCCCTCAACTGGAGAGCACAGTCTAGAATCAGATGATCAGGCGTTCATGTACTTTAGATTAGCCTTACTTATATTTTCTCTGCCGTTCTCCCTCAAGACTGTGCCTCAATCAATCATGTCTCTGACAGTATAGATGCAGCACTTTGCTTAGATTATTACGCTACAAGCCGGAAGAAATCAGTCTCAGGCATGGTCCCTTGTGTAGAATCTACAACTTTACTAAGTGGCAGCTTCTGACATTGCTTGTAATGAACGAATAACAAAAATACAAAAAGATATGTCGACTATGTTATGATACATTGTCTAGTTCAAGATCAGTTCTCTAGCAAGATATCAAGTGATACACACGGATGGAAAAAATGATAGAATACACAAACAATCATAGAATTATACATAGTTTATTATAGTAGAAGGTTTAATCTCCCAAAACCTTATATACAACACTCAATGGTCCGAGAAAGGGGCTGAACATAAAGAACAAAAAATATAATTAAGATATTATGGATAAAAAATTATAATTATGATATTATGGAAAAAAATTATAATTATGATATTATGGATAAAAAAATATAATTATGATATTATGGAAACAAATATAATTTTGATATTATGGAAAAAAATATAATTATGATATTATGGAAAAAATATAATTATGATATTATGGAAAAAATATAATTATGATACTATGGAAAAAAATATAATTATGATATTATGGAATAAAATATAATTATGATATTATGGAAAAAAATTATAATTATGATATTATGGAAAAAAATAATTATGATATTATGGAAACAAATATAATTTTGATATTATGGAAAAAAATATAATTATGATATTATGGAAAAAAATATAATTATGATATTATGGAAAAATATAATTATGATACTATGGAAAAAAATATAATTATGATATTATGGATAAAAAAAATATAATTATGATATTATGGAAGCAAATATAATTTTGATATTATGGAAAAATATAATTATGATATTATGGAAAAAAATATAATTATGATATTATTGAAACAAATATAATTTTGATATTATGGAAAAAATATAATTATGATATAATGGAAACAAAAATATAATTATGATATTATGGAAAAAAATATAATTATGATATTATGGAAAAAAATATAATTATGATATTATGGAACAAAAATATAATTATGATATTATGGAAAAAAATATAATTATGATATAATGGAAAAGATATGATTATGATATTATTGAAAAAATATAATTATGATATAATGGAAAAAATATAATTATGATATTATTGAAAAAATATAATTATGATATTATGGGGGAAAAATATAATTATGATATTATTGAAAAAATATAATTATGATATTATGGGGGAAAAATATAATTATGATATTATGAAAAATGTGACTGATTAAGTGCAAAAACAAAAAGAACATTTAAACGTGAATGTCATTGCACAACTTGCTTGACTGTCCAATGGGGGCAGGGGAGTGGATGTTGGGATTGTGTCACAAAAAATATGAAATGCTAAGCTGCTTGAATGAAGCAGCACCATAAAAAAAAACAAAATATATATAAAAAAATATGCCTGGTCCTGACGTTTTTTTAGAAATCAGAATCTAATGGTGCAATCCATGTATCGCTCAGTCCTTTTTTTCCTTTTGGTTGTGTTAATATCGTCCGTCTCCTTTGAATGTTCCTTTATATATATCCGATCGAAAAATAGCATGGTTTTCAAAATTGCCCCCTTCTCGGTTACCTCTATGTGAGTTGACTGGAGCGCACATCATGCGAGATGATATGCCATGGATTCGTGTCATAGTTAACTTAACACAATACTTTCTGCCTCTGTTGTGAATGCATAAAACGATTTTCTGAAAGTCTTTGCTGCTCGTGACTTTCATTCCTGATAATATTGTTCTCCTACTTTTTTAATTACTGACTTGCAATCTTTTCCTTCCTTTTTTACTTTTGGAGAGGGACAGGAAGAGCACAAGGGAGGAAAAGATAGAGAGAGCGCGAGAGAAAGGATTGTTTTTGTTATGGTTTTTAGTCCAGTTGCCTGTCTGGTAACTCTAAAAGGGAGAAGATCAGAAGATCATCTGCTCCCTACTAACGCCCTGGTACATGTATTTGGAAATTTTAATGCCCGACACAGTAGTTGGCTTGTTTTCTCAAATTGCGATACCCAATGATTGTGTGACAAATGCAATAGCCTATTTGAGAATGCCGATTACCTTGTGATATTAGTTGACATCACCCTAAGTTCTCGACCCCGAACTGAGGAGTCGCTGCCTAAAGTGACAAGATACCTTAAAAAAAACTGATTGGAAAGCTATCAGAGAACACATAGATGGCACATAGACTAATATCTTTTCCCTTCCTGCTTAACAGTGTGCTAATGAGACAACCGGATGGTGCAAAGAAGGCATTGAAGCACATGTTCCCACACGGAAGTATATAGCAAGCTCCATTTCCCCTAATGGTTCACTTTAAATTGTGCAGCGTGCATTCTACCAACTCGTCCATCACAAGTCAATAGAAATAAAGAAAAGTTTATAGAAGCTGAAGAACAAAAATAAAAACAAATTAAACACAGTCTGATCATTTTGATGATTTTTGTCCTGTGTTTAATTTGTTTTTCTTTAACACAGATTTTACAAAATAGCCCACAAAGCAAAAAGAGACGAAAACAATACAACAAATAAATATTACTAAAGGTAAGATATTACTCTTCTACCTACCTGGAGAATGTTTTTGTGTTTTAATTTATTTTAGTGCTTTTCTTACTTAAAATAAAGGCAGCGTAAAGCTTGTTAAAAACCACAATGTTAATCTTGTCGCGGTGTACCAGAACACGTTCACTTTTCCATACGAATAAATAAAACACCAAAAAAAAATGTTAGCCACGCGATCAGTACGTGCGACTTGTGTGCTGTTTATATGCGATACGCATGGCGCGCTCACGCGTGTCTATCTTATGTCGATTTTTCATCTTATCCGCAAATGAAAAAAAAAAACACATAAAATTTTATTTTTTCAAATAATTAATAACGATAGACTTAATTCCAAATCGAATCGAACATAAACACAAGCGGAGTATACCTTTTTATGACACATCTGATTGGGAATTAATTCTATTGATTTGTTTTTGATTTTTTCTAAGAACGACGTCTGTGACACCAACCCTTTGTCATGAATACAGCACTTCTGCAGCCAAAAAACCCGTTAACGGCGAGGGTGCAACCCTTCTTCACCAAGCGGACTCCTGCCTCCTGCAGCCTTCTAGCACATTTTTGATTTGCTTCATTTATCTTTTTGCGCTCTATCTACGATGGACCATCTTAATTTATATTCAGTTTTATTTTTAATTCCTTAACCCATACTGTTAATGTGGTTGAGTTTTTCTTAATGTTTTCTTGTTATTTTCGTTATTTTTATTGGTTTTGTTGTTATCTTCATTCTTGTGATTGCCTCTATTATTGTTATCACCTCTTCTGTTGTTTTCATTTTTATTTGCATTTTTGTTTTTTCGTTACTTGCAGTGTTATTTTCTTTCTCACTATCTTGTTTAAACGATGTTAGGTCATTACAATATTTGTCCTTAAAGAAAGTTCCATTGCTCCAGAGATATACTTTAGTTTCATTATTTGTTATAACTTAACATGTGTATACTATGTTTGAGGTTAAACAGTTCCCCTCAAGTGGACATTCAGTAGGGTTCCGGCAGTTACATTCTTTTTTGTTGTTAGATTCATTTTCAGTCTTATCTATTTTTCGTAAATTTGTTTAATTTCGTGTTGTTGAAGCCAATTATGGTATTTGTTAAGTTAGAAGATGTTGAGAAGGATAGCTTAACAGTGTTTTATTTATTATCTTAGTTAGTTTACTATCTTGCGGGAAATTTCTGTCTAAAATTTGATAAAATTCCCTCGGATATATATGTATATATATATGTATATATATATGTATGTATATATGTATGTAGAATTGGTGTTGGCATGTGTTAACAGCACACAGACATTCTAGCGTGATATATAGCTTCTCCCAATCTAATCATCCCCACGTGCACGTCATGAGTTCTGCCACGCTAACGGAGCTCTGGTGAATGGCGAGTGTTCAGCGCCAGAAAACTGAATTCCCACTGCCTTGTGGGATAAAGTTTTTGAACCAAAGGTTAAGAACCTCCAGAGGAGCTTAGGCCCTGTTGACTGCGGCATTCATGACCCACCGGCGTGTGGACCATGCTCTGGTGCCCAGCTACCTAAGTCCCATTCATGAGTAAATGACATTAGTGGGGTAGAAGGAGCTCCTGTAAGCCGTGGTGGAGGTAATCCTTCTAGGAGAGGACAACTCTTACGAGAAATCTGTGGTCAAAGCAATTACCAGTCATCTTGCAATGGCTTGTCACTGGGTTATTGTTGGGTTATTGAGACTTAGAGAGTAGCACTCGTATTGTACGAGCGCTTGTCACTTTAATACAACGATGTACAGATGTTACTTGAGATCTATCTTTTATCTTTTATCTTTTTCCATCTTTATCAGTCGTTTATTTCTATTGCAAGCCCTATGGCGATGGAGGAGTGGCAACGTGTACACACTTGACCAGTTGGAGGTACACAGTCACAAATCTACACAGAGGCGACAGGAACCCTATTTTAACATCGTTGTTGTGCCTTCACATGACAGAGGCCAACTCCGGTGGGGGTTCCTGTGATTGAGCAACCCTATTCAGGGAAAGCACTGCTCACCCAATGTCTTGGGAAAGTGCTAGAAAAGGTGCACAATAGGTCTGGTCTGTCGTATTATCACGGGTTAGTTTCCTGTGGCTAATGGTGGTTCATGTAAGTAGGAAGAAAAGAAAAATGTAGCTCCAAAAAGGAGTAAAATTCAATTTATGTTGTTGGAATGTACACACACTTCTTGATAAAGCGTCATCCAACAGTTCAGAGCGCAGGACAGCACTCGTCACTGCAGAGCTACGGAGACTTGATATAGATATTGCTGCTCTGTCAGAGACCCGTCTCTCAGGAGAAGATCAAATGACAGAGGTATCATCAGGCTACACTCTCTTCTGGATTGGTAAACCGGAGGGTATCCGTAGAAATGATGGAGTCGGTTTTCGATTAAAATATCCTTGCTTGATACTATGGAATTTCCTTCCAGTATCTGTGATCGCATCATGAAACTTTGTGTTCCTCTCTCATATAACAGATTAATCTATATTCTTTCGGTCTATGCACCAACCCTTCAAGCGAATGAAGATGACATCTTGTGTTTCTATGAGTCTCTGTGCTCTGTTATTGCATCTACACCAATTAATGAAAAACTTGTTAATCTTGGTGCTTGTGTTGGGAAAGACTATGAGACCTAGAGTCCTCTTGGCCGCTATGGTATCGGTACCATGAATGCTAATGGTCTTAAGCTACTAGAGCTGTGTTCAGAATTTAATCTTGCTATCTGTAACACTTTTTTTCGTCGTAAACTGAAGCACAAAGCACAAACGTTTAAAGCATGGTCACCTAATTGATTTCATCACGACCTTCGAGTGTCATGCACAGTGCTGAATGTGACAACGATCACAAGTTCGTGAGAGGAAAGTTTAATTTACGAATCCGTAAGAAAATTTGTCATAGTGGTGTTAAGGTGCCTAGCTGTATTGATGTCCCCAAGTTAAAGTTGCCTGAAGTTCAAAAGAAAAAGCTTGATGGTACATGGGTGAATTTTAAGACTCAGGTTTATTCTGCTGGTGCTGAAGTTCTTGGCTTCAAGAGGGATAAAAACAAGGACTGGTTTGACGACAACAATCTTGAAATTAATCAGTTGCTGATTAATAAACAGACAGTTTATGAATCTTTACTTTGTGAAGATCATTCTGATCATACAACTAATTTCCGACAACACAAAGAGGTCAAAGCCAAGTATTTGGTCCTCCTACCTCTTCAATATATCCTCTGATGTCAACAGATGGTTCTGTTGTCATTAAGGATCCATAAAATATCTTGAAAAGATGGCAAGAGCACTTTACTGATGTGTTTTACAATCCCTCAGCAATAGATACTGATGCAATTGATAGCCTACCACAATGTGGTATCATATTCAAAATGGTGCATTTTCCTAATCTGGTTGAGGTGCAGTTGGTTATCGCACAAATCAGCAGTGGCAAGGCACCTGGTTTGGAACTTCTTAGGATTTGAGATGTGAATATTACTAATGCTATCTTTGGTTTTGTTGAGGAAATCTGGAAAGGAGCTCATGTTCCACAGGATTGGATTGATGGTGTCTTGGTGACCCTGTTTAAAGGAAAGGGACAGAAGAATGTTTGTGACCACTACCATGGGATTATGCTTTTGGAAGTTGCTGGGAAAGTTCTCACACGACTACTATTAAACAGGTTACTTGAGAATATTTGTCCTAATGCTATTCCAGAGTCACAAAGTGGTTTTAGGTCTGGAACTATGGATATGATGTTTTCAACCCGGCAAGTCTAGAAGAAATGCATTGAACAACAGATACCACTGTATCAAGTGTTTGTGGATCTAACCAAAGCATTTGACACCGTTAACATGGATGCTCTCTGGTTAATCTTATTGAAAGTAGGGTGTCCTCCAACCTTTGTTAGAATATTCAAGGAACTGCACAGGGACATGAAAGCTCGAGTCTTGTTTACCGGAAAATTTTCTGATGAAATCCCAGTTGACAATGGTGCCAAACAAGGCAATATTCCTGTCCCTACTCTTTTTTCTATATATTTTTCTGCTCTACTTGCTCATGCGTTTCGAGATTGCGATAGGGGCGTCATGTTAAATTTTCGAACCACAGGTCGCATTTTTAATCATGTCTTGGTCAAGGAGTTACTGTATGCAGACGATGCTGTTTTTTTTGTCGCACACTGATATGGATAGCTTTGCGGACTCCAGCACTGCCTTTAGTCTGAGGATCAGTCTGTCTAAAACAAAAGTGATGTTCACTCCTGCACCGGGCCAGTCATACATGGAGCCGAACATCATGGTCTGTGGTGCTAGGCTGGGAGTAGTTGATTCGTGTACCTTGGTAATTCTCGGTCGAGGGATGGCTGTCGATACTGAAATCCACAGGCGAATTCAGAAGGACTCTATAGCTTTTGGAAGGTTGAAGAAGAGAATGTGGTCTGATCGTGGCATCACAGACAGGACTAAGATCTGCATTTACAAGACCTGTGTGTTAACCACACTGTTGTATTCATCGGAGACATGGACATTGCATCAAAGGCACATTTTTTTTTTACATGGAAGTCACCACTATTCAGGGGCCGGAAGCCACTCGGGGAAAAGGGTTGTTGTGTGTACAGTCATCAGTGGGATAGTATCGTAGTGATTGTTAGTATTGGAGATTTGATAAAGTGTCTTACTTAAGGGGGCGGTTCATCAAGAATTTGTTTATGTTGAACTTGAAGACATCTAAGTTATAGTCAGGTGGGAAACAGGCAGACGGAAGAGACTGGCGTGCACTTCTAAGAAAGAAGTTTTGCTCATGGAATCTATGTTTTGGTTTTGGCACAGTTAAAGAGTGGGAAAAATTTTGATAGTGGTTTCAGCTAGACGGGTGTTTATCGTGAAAGATTGGCGAGTGGGGGCAGGGGTTGGAGCTTAGACGAGCACCTGCCATGGAAGTAACGATAAAACAAAGACAGGTTCGCTACGTCTCTTCTGTGGGAGAGAGGTTGCAGGGAAGAGAAAAGGACATCCCTGCTAAGTCACGAAATCTATTTTGTACTCTGTCCAGGCAGAATAGGCTGTTTTTAGCAGCTCCTGCCCAGATGTGACAGCAGTACTCCATCCTTGGACGTACTTGGCTTTTATATAGATAGAAAATTGCATCAGTAGTGAGATTCTGGAGCGGTAGAAGGATCCTACCATTTTTCCAGCATCCTTGGCAATAGACTTGATGTATGTGTTCCATTTCAGGTCAGAAGTAAAGGTCAATCCCAGAAGCTTATCAAAACATGGAGTCTTCCCTAAACGAGAGCCATCTATTTCAATTGATTTCAGATGGGGATCAGAGCATTGATGATGTAAGGATAGGAGCTTGGTTTTAGATGCATTAAAAGTAACCAGCTACCTCTTCCCCCATTGTACCACACGCTCAAGATCAGAGGAGAGAGAATCAGAGAGAACTTTGTCATTTACGGCCTTAGATGTATTGCAATAGATGGTCGTGTCATCAGCATGGATGTCAACGAATGATTTAAGTATGTAGATCAGGAAGAGAGTTGGGCCCAAGATGGACCCCTGAGGGACTCCAGCATTAATACTGAGAGCATCTACCACTACTCTTACAAGCTTATCAGAAAGAAATGATTTAATGATTGAGAAAACATTTCCAGTTATACTGTAGCTGGAGATCTTGTGAATTAGGCCTTTATGCCAAACCTTATCGAAGGCCTTTGATATGTCAAGAGCAATTGCACTAGAAAGGAAGCCTTTGTCGAGAGATTCACTGATCCTATGAGATATAACCGTTAGCACATCTGCTGTAGATCTGGCAAAACAGAAACCATATTGCATGTCACTAAGGTTATTTCTGCTGAAGTGGTTGACTAATATGGATTCCAGCAACTTACTCATGACACAGAGGAGACTTATTGTTCTGTACTGAGAGGGAAATGACATCACCTGAATTCCTAAATACAGGGCATACTGATGAGGTTTTCCAGGGTGTTGGAAAGCACTTCTCCTTAAGGCAACGCTTAAACAGTTTGGTAAGTATGGGGGCAAGTTCTGGTTGAAGCTTTTTCAACACTATAATTGGAATGCCGTCAGGGCCAGTTGCTTTACTGGAATCAAGGTTCTTGATTAACTTGGCGACATCACGCACAGATATTTGTATGTTGCATAGCGTGTTGTGTGTTATAGGAGGAAATACGGGGAGTTGATGGCCTTTGTCGCATAGGATAGAATTAGCTGCAAAGTTCTTTGCAAATAGTCTTGTCTGATGCTGATGAGATGACCTCAGGTCCATTGATGATGGTTGAGAGAGAACGCATGCTTCTGTTCAGGATCCTGTTTGCTATTTGTCAAAACTGGTGGGAACCAAGCCGCTGCTCAGCTACTTTGGATTTAACGAACTGAGCATATAGCTCCCTTGCATTTTTTATTATTCTTTTACAGTGGTTGCTGGCAGTCCTGAAAGCAGCTTTAGTCTCAGTGCATCTATTACGTTGGTAGCTATGGAAAAAGTGATTTCTGTGCGCGATGGCAGCAGCACATTCTGTGGAGAACCATGGCTGGCTGTTAGTTTTTTGTGGGAATTTTTTGGATGGCATGAATCTGTCTATGTCTATGGTTAGCCATTCGGCCAGGTTTGACACTATAGAGGACACATCCTTTTTAAACATAGAATGCAGAGGTAGACCAGATATAAATGTACAGAAGCTATCCCAGTCTACCGTAGAGTATTGGTATACAGTACGCTGGTGATGTATGTCTGAAGACTTATTACATTTCATTTTTATCTTAACTGATACAACTGAGTTGTCGGAAGATCCCAGAAGAGACAGAATAGAAAATGAACATGGCTCAGGGGAAGTTGTGAGAAAAAAGTCTAGAAGGCTTGCATACTGACCGGAGGTATTGGGCACACGGGTGGGTTCATGAACAATCTGGGTGAGGTCATAGGTAATGGCGAAGTCATGACAGAACCTCCCCTCATCATCTGTCTTGTTTGAGTAGGTCAGCCACTCCACATTGTGGACATTAAAGTCACCACAAATGCTGAAGGTGAGCAGACAGGATATGGTCGATTTTCTTAAATATACTCTTAAAGATAGTAACTCCGCTATTGTCGGGGCAATAGAGGGAAAATATAAATGTGGTGGTGTAAACAAGTGCAACCCAGAAGCACATATAAGGTAATTTAGGGTCTTCTCTGGAGAGAAATGGCTTGAACGATTTCACCAAAAATGCTTGAGACCTATCTTAAACATCAAATACCCGATACTGAAGTCCTTGTGAGAGCATGTTGTTCTAGTGTTGAGACTTTTATAATCAGATCTCACATGCGTTGGGTGGGCCACTTGGTTGGAATGAAAGATTGTAGGCTGCCAAAACAAATTTTTTACGGGGGGCTGGAAAATGGCAAGCGCCCTCAACACAAGCCTAGGAAGAGGTTCAGGGACTTTACAAAGAATAATTGGAAAGTTTTACAAATCGACATCGACACATGGGAAGAACTTACTCTGCAAAGGCCAAAGTGGCGAAAGCTTGTACGTGAGAGTTGTGACGCTCTAGAGAAAAGAAAGCAGGCCCACAGCAATCTGAAGCAAAATCTGGCTACGTCAACCACCTTGTCACGCAAAACTCCTGTTCAGGTCAACTTTGTACCTATTGGTCCGAACGATCTGTTTAACATGCCGCAAAGTTTGCATGTCTACTGCTGGTTTGAGAAGACATGTGATTGTTCATAGGAATACCCTTCAACCTCCAGAGGAATCAACTCGACGGAAATTGCTCAATTTGTATGTCACATCTGCTTCAAGATGTGCAAATCTGCGGCGGGAGTACAGAGTCATCTGAGATGGCATGGACGACAAGATGTGACGGTGATCATCTGGAAAGATGCAGCAATCATCATCATATATGTATATATATGTATAAATATATGTATATATATATATCTATATACATATGTATATATATATATCTATATACATGTGTATATATATATGTGTATGTGTGTGTGAGACGAATCAACAAAATGGGGACGGAAGATCATCTGTAACCCGAAATTTAAATAAAAATGTGACGGAGTGTGTTATAATGGGATGTGTAAAAATAACGTTGGAAATTGGTTCGTTCGGCGTCCCTGCTGGCTGTATTTTATGATGAATAAAACCTATTTGCTCATTTAAAAGGTCTTCATTATATATATATATATATATATATATATATATATATATATATATATATATATTTGATCTCGGATAACTTTTAAAAGAATTATTTGAATTATGAATTATTTAATGCTAGTAAGACTAAGTTGCTCTCCTTTAACAATTACAAGACGCCTCTCCAACCGTCTATATCCACGACAAATAACACCTTACCTGAGAATTCTTCCTTCAAATTCCTCGGCCTAATATTTGCGGGCAATATGAACTGGAACAAATACATTGAGGACATTGCAAAAGCTGCTGCAAATAAGGTGGGTTCCTTTTATCGAGCTAGAAGACTATTCACACTTGGGAGTATACTGTCCATCTACAAGCCCACCATTCGCCCATGCATGGAGTATTGTTACCACATCTGGGCTCGGGCATCTACCACTAGACTTCTTGGATAGGGTCCAAAAAAAATTTTCAATCCATTAGGTCTTACTTTGTCAACTAAGCTCCAACCCCTGTACTATCGTCACAATGTTGCATTTCTGTGCCTGTTTTACAAATATTTTAATGGAATGTGCTTTGATGAACTCGTTGTCTTTGTGCCCCCTCGACGTACATATCTCCGACAAACCCGCTTAGCAACAAAATCTCACCTCTTCACTGTTGAGGTCCCTAAATGCCAGAAAGCTTCCTACTCTAGTAGTTTCTTCTCTTAAACAGCTAGACTTTGGTATTCCCTTCCTAATGCCTGCTTCTCTGGCTGTACTGATATACAGACGTTTAAATGTAATGTAAACCAACATCTTGTTAATCTTTCCTAGGCATGGTCCCAGTAGCCTCTTTCGTCCAAGTGTCGATATGTCTTGTTAGGGGTAAA
>NC_136482.1:5909517-5934517 GCF_053919585.1 Euprymna scolopes | reverse complement strand
TGAAGGCCAATGGTTAGTGCTATCAAGAAATCGATGGTAAAAAGCTATTGCAATAACACAAATTCATTTGCAAAGGTTATCGAAAGCGGTGAAAAGTACTGAAAATCTGGGTAGACTTGTCACCTAGACTCCAGGGAACACCACAAGTTGTTGACAAAGGAATATATGGCATCAATTGTGATGGATGGCTCTCGTCCGTGTTTTGACAAGCTTCTGGGTTTGACCTTTACTCCTGATCTGAAATGGAACACGTACATCAAGTCTGTTGCCAAGGTCGCTGGAAAGAAGATATCTCACTACTGATGCAATTCTCTATCTATATAAAAGCCAAGTACGTCCAAGGATGGAATACTGCTGCTATATCTGGGCAGGAGCTGCTAAAAACAGCCTATCCTGCCTTGACAGAGTACAAAATAGACTTCGTGGCTTAGTGGGAGATGCCCTTTTCTCTACTCTGCAACCTCTCTCCCACAGAAGAGACGTTGCGAGCCTATTCTTGTTTTATCGTTATTTCTATGGCAGGTGCTCATCTGAACTCCAATCTCTGGTCCCCCCTCGCCAATCTTTCATGAAAAACACCTGTCTAGCTGAATCCACTGTGAAAAATTTCCCCACTCTATATCTGTGCCTAAATCAAAACGCGGATTCCATGAACAAAGCTTCTTTCTTAGAATTGCACGCCTGTGGAACTCTGTTCCGTCTGCCTGCTTCCCACCGGACTACAACTTGGATGTGTTCAAGTTCAACGTTAACAAATTCCTAATGAACCGCCCCCTTAAGTAAACACTCCATCAAATCTCCACACTAATCTAGTGTACTTGCAATAACCCTTATCCCTGAGTGGCTTCCGGGCCTTGATAAGTGGTGATCACTGTGTAAAAAAAAAAAAAAAATTTAAGGGGCCTGTGTAAAAACTCTTAGTAAATACAACAACAACAACAACAACAACAACAACAACAACAACAACAACAATAATACCAATACTACTACTACTACTACTACTAATAATAATAATGATAATAATAATAATAATAATAATAATAATAATAATAATAATAATTCTGATTTCGCTTCAAACCAGGAGCTTCAAAGATCAAGGGTTTTCCTAAAGATGTTGGTGGTACCTATAATTGCAGAGGTTTGAAGGCCGCCTAAAACATCGGGGATTTGTAGTTTTTTCAATTGTCCTTCCAGACGACTTGATACTACTCCTAGTGTACCAACTACGACCGGGATTATTTGTGTTTTAACCCCGTGTATACGCCTTATCTCCAAGGCCAATGGAGCATAATTGCTCCACTTCTCATTCTCCTTCTCTCTCACATTCCTGTCCCAGGGTACTGAGAAGTCTACAATCTGCCAGTTTTTTGAGACCTTGTCAATGACGACCAAATCCGGACGATTATGTTCCAATTGCTTGGTCGTTATGACACTTTTGTCCCACCATACCTCTACCTTGCCATCCTCACTTGTTCTCACTTCATCAGGCACCTCCTCAAACCATTTTCCAGCACACTTCACCCCAACCCTCTTACACACCTTTCAATATATCCGGAGTCCCATGCGATCGTGTCTTTTGTGGTACTCTCTCTGGGCCAGTCCACTGCACCCTGCTGCAAGGGGTGCAATTGACTCTGAAGTCTTACCACAAATCCGGCATTCTGCAGCAATTTCCTCTCCTAGAACCACTTTTTTGAACAATCGTGTTTCTAATGCCTGCTCTTGTGCTGCACAAACAAAAGCTTCAGTACTCTTAGCCAGATACTCAGCTCTAAGCCATTGCCATGATCTTTCATCAGCCACTTCTGCTATATTCTGTAAGAACCTTCCATGCATTTTCTTCTTAGCCAGTTCCTCTGCACTTTCTCTATCCATACGTTTCACATAATCAGCCTTGGTCTCACATACCTCCACTTCATTGGCCACAACCTTAAGCATCCACTCCTCACTTCTAACCACATGCTCCTTCAACGACATCTCCTCGGTTCTAACACAATCTTTTACACTTTTCAATCCTCTCCCACCATCTTTCCTCTTTTGATACAGCTTTGCTACGCTACTTCGAATGTGAAATATACCAAACATTGCAAAAACTTTTCTTGTTTTGATATCCATGGCATGCAAATCCTTGTCAGACCATTCTAAAATTCCCGGACTGTATCTCAAAACACTGACTGCCCATGCATTTACTGCTTTCATTAGATTTCCTCCATACAGTTTCGACTTTGCAATTAGTTTCACTCTTCTAAGATACTCCTTCCTGACTTTTTCATTCATTTCATTCATGATGCCTACACCCTCCAGCACACCTAAATACTTATATCCTGTATCTTCTATTTCTTTCATGATTTCTCAATTTGGCAGCACTATCCCATTCGAATGAACCTTTACTCCTCTTTTCATCACCAGCACCGCACATTTACTAATCCCAAACTCAATCCCAATGTCTTCTAAGTATGCCCTCACAAGTTCTACCAGTCTCTCCATTTCCTTTTCATTTCTACCGAATATTTTCAAATCATCCATAAACAGTAGATGGTTGAGGCGTTTGTCACCAGATCCAAAGTTATACCCCAGTTTTTCTCTCTTCAAGAGGATGCTCAGTGGCATCATTATCATTACAAAAAGAAGTGGCGATAACGAATCTCCTTGAAATATCCCACGTTTAATGCCAACCTGCCCCATCTCCTCTCTGTTTGCTGTCAACACCGTTTTCCATTGAGCCATACTTGTCTCCAAAAGCCCTACCATATTCTCAGCAACCTTCATCATCAATAGTATTTCACGTATCCATGAATGAAGAACCATGTCATAAGCCTTTCTGTAATCGATCCATGCTACGTTCAGATTTCTCTTCTTCTTCTTCTTCTTCTTCTTCTTCTTCTTCTTCTTCACATTCTGCATTATTGCTTTATCAATAAGTAGTTGCTCTTTAGTACCTCTCGAACCTTTCCGGCACCTCTTTTGTTCGTCAGCAAAAACACCATTACTCTCTAGATGTTCATAAATTTTCTCCGCAAATATTCCAGTCAACAGTTTCCACATCAATGGCAGACATGTAATTGGTCTATAATTATTGGCATCTGTTCCTTTTGCAGGATTTTCCCTAATCAGTGTTGTTCTTCCCTTCACAAGCCAATCAGGGACATCTTCCGACTCTACAACCCTTTGCAGAGCAGCAGCTATAGGTGGATAAAGGCATGGAAACTGTTTAAACCAGAAGCCCGTCACTCCATCTGGACCAGGTGCCTTCCAGTTTGTCATCCTTCGTATGCCAGCTTTAACGTCATCGATGGTTATCTCAACGTTCTTCATCTCCTGCATTTATGATAGCCTTTCTCTGACCTCTCCCAACCAGCTAGCCTTCTCATTATATCGCCCTTCGATGGACCAAATCTCACTCCAGAACTTCCTTGCATCTTTTGCATTTGGAGTGTTGTTATTTCCCACCTGTTTACTACCATTTAATTCTTTATACAGCTGAGACTCATTGTTCCGGAAAAGGTTGTTCTGCCGAAATGCAACACTTTTTCCAACAAAGTTCCTAATTTTTATACCACCAGTGTGGACCTTCTCTTTCGACATTGTTAGAACGTTCATCGTTCCCTTTTCCAGCAATCTATACCTCCTTTCAAGCTCGTCCTTAGCTTTCTGTCCTAGTTTAACTCCTTTTCTTATTTCTTCGATTCTACCAATGTCTTTCCGCCACCGTTTAATACTTTCTTCAAGCCGCCTCTGCCAGTGTGGCCTTCTATCCTTCATTTTTCCCTTTTTCTTCTGTAATAAGCCAAGACGATTCGCAATAATGTATGACGCTGCATATAGAAGCCTGTTAAGTTCCGTAATCGATATGTTCTTTCTTATGATGTTGTGAATTACTTCTTGAATTATTTTTACCTCGTTTTTCACCTTCTGCCTATCACTACTCTTCATACTTGGAATCTCTTTCTTAACTTCTGAAGTACTTCTTTTTCTACAGAACTCAAAGTTTGAACTTCATCACCACTTCTCCATACATCTGCTCCTTTCACTGGCTCCACTGCCTCAGAGTCAATGATCTCATCTGCCTTAGATCCTTCAAACTCTTTCTCATTACTTCCCCTAACCATAGGATTCCATACCTCCTCAGTTGTCCGCCTCCCATCAGCGTTTACATTTCCCTTCTGCACTTCCACTCTCTCAGTTCTTCCACCAGAGCTAGTTTCATCAATTTTACTTTCGTTATTCATTTCATTCCTAACCATCCATTCAATCTCTTCTCTTGCAATCATTGAAAGTAGATTGTTATTTTTAATTTGTTTTAACTGGGATACCAAACTCGCGACAATTTTAATTCCCCCTCCTCTCGATTCTCATTCTTCCTTCATTTTTCGGATATATACCAGATTTGGTACTTCCACTTCTTACAAAGCATTCCCACAGGACTCTTCTTTCCTCATTCGTCCATGTTTTTTTTTTTTACATTTCCTGTTCCAACTCTTTTCGTGTCTTGGTACCCTCTCTCGCAATTCTCACTCCCCCTATATCTAGCCACATCCTCAGAATTTCGAACAGTTGTATGATGACAACAGGACCCACCCTGTTGACCAGTAGGACACCTATCTGACGTGAGACCATCACAAGATGTTCTAGCCTCATTTACGTCGTTATTTTCAATATTTTGATTTGACATTCTCCCATAAATGGGGTTAGTGAATTTAGTCTTTTTATAAATACTGTTATAACATGTATTCTTCAGAATTGTCTGATCTATTCACTGCTTCTTTTGTGCCAGCTCGTTTGACTCGTTGGTCTACTGGTTTCTATTAATTTGCTGTTTTGATACCTTATTGTAATACAGCTTCCTACTCCGGTATCTTCTTTAAAAAGATTGCAAAGTTGTGGAACTATTGGCTGTTTTCCTCTACCCATAGCAAAAATAAGGCTGATTGGTATCTCCTGTCTTTGCAATAATCGCCTTTCGTTCTTGTTAGCTCCTTAAATCAAATGGCTTCACATCGTGTCTGGAGTAATTTCCATAAAAAAATATAACCCAATGCTCTGGCGTGGTGAAGAGGGGAGAAATGCTTAATAGTATTAGAACTAATTGTGCCATAGGAGAAACAATGTGAAAAGAATATACATACGTTGATCTGATTAAGATGTGTAAAGACCAAGTTTAGAAGGTTCAAAAATACCATATGGCTGTTATTTCCCTTGGACAAAACAAGTAAGAGTTATCGACCTTGGGAAAAATGAAATCTGCGATCACAGTTTGGAAAGCAAGCAAATGTGTCTCGTATCACAAAATTACATAATAATGCATACAGTAGCTTCTATTTATTATATTTAATCTGTAAGTTGTTGATTCCATCTGGTAAACATTATACTTTGTTCTTTGCTCATTTTGAGTTGGTATTCAACCGATAACGTATATCATTAGATGAAAGAAACTTATCAACCTGTTTTGGAAACGTTTTTGTTATACGGCCCACGAGATTAAACATTTGGTTGAATGTCTAATGGATGAGGAGACGCTGAAAAAGGCTAAAAAGATACGATCCTTAGTGATTTAAAAAATTAGCGGTAAATATTAGCATCATATGAGTATCTCATGTTATTGAAGTTCGACATTTCACATAGCAGTCGAGAAACAGAGTCAGAAACCGAAGTAATTCCTTCTGAATATGCTCGATGCTGGATCCGGTGTCGGAGATGTTTACTCTTCAGCACTTAACAAGTTAGCGATTTTTTTCAACTGTCGCGAAGAACACGAAAGAAAACTAGGACAACGTGTATTTTCATTGCAGCACTTCAACTGTACTAGCAATTGAAAGGGACACGTTTAGCATGATACTGTATCGAAGGTAACTAAAAGATGGTCTTCGAATGATGTCAAATACAGTGCTATTCCAAACTTTAACGAAACTCATTTTAAAATTAAATTTTTCTCAGAAGAGCATAATACTAGAGTTTTAAACCTATTTAAAGCGGGTAGAAGTTATAGCCCGTTGACTTGGAATGAATGTTTTATGCTAAACTTGCAGAGTAAATGTGATTTTGTTGTCGTGACTAATTCTTATTAATCTCTAACTGTGCATCGAAAGGATACCTTATTACTTAGTTCACTGCCCCATTCAGACAGACACAGACATATTAAGAAAAGTATGATTATATATATATATATATATATATATATATATATATATATATATATATATATATATATATATGTGTGTGTGTGTGTATATATATATATATATATATATATATATTATATACGAAACAAACGATGTCTCAGCTTTAGTAAAATAATAGATATATAAGTTAATGCGTCTGGGTAAGGCGGATAGGGATAACGTAGCAAACGGCAGTGGGCGTTTCATGCGTTTTAAGTTATGTTGGCTTAAATCCCTGTTTTGGATACAGCGAGGCCACTTAGTCATGCTGACCTGATTTATCTTTTTGGATCGACCCAGAGGAGAAAGTGACACCTTCCTACAAGGGGGGGGGGATAAAAAGTACACACAGAAAAAAATATAAAAGAAAGGAAAATCCTCGTCCCCTCTCTTTCCCACGCAACAGCATCATCTTTTATGAACTAGAGAATATTTACTTCCAGTCAATATATGTTTGCTATGGAGGCGGTAATTTTTTTTCTTTCTTAATATACGTTACATTGAAAGATTTTTAAGAGGCGAAACAAACAGATATTAGACATGAGATCAGTTTAACGAAAGGCGTGTAACTCTCCCGAGAGAGGGGCACTTTGGTATGGTGCATAAACAGTCGAGTACGAATCCATCGACATTTCCTAAGACGAGTGCATCACTCAAGCGACCGGTAACACTTCTCTCAAAGAAGGGGGTAATGCTTAGTAAGGCGAATCTCCTAGGATCGAGTCGGACCATAACATTGAATTACAAATGAAAATGTGAAAAACCTCAACTTTTACGAGCTTTATCAAGAGCGAAAAAGGTTAAAAGTAGCACATAACAGGAAGCTCTGTAATGTTTGGGGAATATATCTAGATAGAGTAGTTGTGTGGATAACCTACGGGTTGAATCTTTTCCTGATCAGATCTGATCACCTTCTTTAAGCAGCAGTTGAAGGTCAAGATCAGCTGTAATATGAAAAATATTACAAATAGCGAACGCGTGTGTATGAAGAAGAACGAAGTACACGTTTCCAGCCTGAGCATTACACACTCTGTTCCTAGTCCTAACGGATTTCAGCCCGTTCTAAGCTAGTCGAGTAAATGAGTTACCCCTCCTCCCTGCCAATAGAAAGCTGCCAAGAGACTCATACCCCACTTAATGTTTTGCTTTTGGCCTCTCCCAAAGTGCATTTATCGTGGAAGGACACCAATAACACTTCATTTTCTTTCTTTTTTCTTTTTTTTTCCTGCTTAAATCTCACTCCCATTTAGAGATGGATCTGTTTATCGTCGGTCAGTGAAGGAAAACTCTTTCTAGACTGAAGCAATTTTTACTTTTGTTACAATCCAGAGTGGCCCTTTTTGCGAAGCTGAATTTTCCTCACATTAAAAACCGATCAAAAAACAAACAAAAACAAAACAAACAAACAAACAAACAAACAAAAAAACAAAACAAAAATAAACAAAAAACAAAAAAACCTAGCCATTTTTATCCGGTGTTTGCTTATATAGTGTATTTACTTATACCTTGTTTTGTTTTTCTTCTTTAAACTATGTCGCTTTTTTGGCTGTACAAAATATTTCATGCTTCGATCGAAGGAAAATCACTTAAAAATATGAATTTAATTATTTGTTCGTTTTGTTTATACGTTTTCATCTTTCTGTATCTAATCCGTATCAAATCGATATCAAGTTCAGATTCTTTTGAAAATCTCGTCTGAAATATTTACATTACACTGTGTTCTCAGTAATGCGTTTGCTTACAACTTAAAAAAAAGGAGAATGCCGTTTTTACTGCAATATTAATATTCTTTTTTATTGTTCTAAGTAAAGATAGGTAACTCTGTATAGACGAATACAGAGTTTCGAGTCTTTATTTTAAATAACGTCCAATCGGTAATAATTTTGACCCGGACAAAGTATTTTCTGAATGGAAATAAATTAAATTACATTTTATTCTTTTTAACAACGTGCTTAAGTGATCTACAAGAAAAATGGAGTAACTAAAATCAAATACTATTTTTTTAGGGAAAAAGCTATCGATGGCAAAAAAGTGATGAAAGAGATTGACTTTACCTTATATATTAGATTATTAGATTAATATTTACAACATTGAAATATCAACACGTACTATTAGAGCTTTATATATATATATATATATATCTTCTATAATATTAAGCTGAACGTGTGTGTGTGTGTGTGTGTGTGTGTGTGTGTGTGTGTGTGTGTGTGTGTGTGTGTGGTCACGAATAGGCTCCTATATGGTTGACTATTTTAAAAAACTGATTACATATAATGATAGAAGATCTATCGAGGATCAGGAATGGGTATATTTGATCTGGCAGAACGGTGGTTCATAAAAATTGTGGGGTCTGCGTTCGCGCCTGGCCCCCAAAGTATGGAAATAAAAAAAAAAACGTTTACAAGGGTTTTTGATATAGATGTACATAAGAATACTTTGATAAGTATGTTTCAACTTAAATAGGGATGGTATAATAAAATTGTGGGGTATGCATTCGCACCTGTACTCCATGGAAATATGGCACAAACTTTAACAAAGACTTTTCATATCTATTTGCGTAAGTATACTTTGATAATTATGTTTCAGTTTGAAGAAATATGGTATAATAAAATTATTGGGTGTTCGTTCGCGCCTAACCTCCATAGAATGGAAATATGTCACAAAGTTTAACAAGGTTTTTTAAAAGGGGTGAGAGTTGACATTGTTAAATACCAGTGGCAAGTAAAGTGTCTGTACAGTACGACTGGAAACAAATGCCGAGATAAACGGAGAGCACAAACAGCCCCTACAATTCCCAAATGGTTACCCATCTGGTACTAATCAGGCTCAACGTTGCTTAACTTCGGTGATCTGACGAGAACCGGTGCGTCACCGCGATTATGCCGTGTGTGTGTGTGTGTATATATATATATATATATATATATATATATATATATATATATATATATATATATATATATATATATATATATATATATATATATATATATATATATATATATATATATATATATATATATATATATATGTATTAGTTTGTTTAAATTTGTTAGGACTTGTACATGGCATAATCTCCAGAGTTAAGCGACGATGACCCTGGTCAGTATTAAAATGGGTGACTATTTGAACATACCAGATTGTGTATGTGCTCTAATTGTTTCCTGTTGCAGGGTTATCCATTGTCTCACGAGACTAAACGGAGGCCATGATCGATGAATTGCTTCTGACATCTAAGTTTTATCCTTAACAACATTTTGCAAGTATTAACAAGAAAAACTGACACACCATAAACAGATATTGATTTTGTAGGGAGAAAGGTATCGATGACAAAGAAATGGTGAAGAGACTAACTTTACTTTGTATATAAGAAAGCTTAATCTAAGCTTTTTAATCTCATATGTTTAATATACCTTTGTCAGTGAATGGACATTGATCAGAGGATCAGCCATTCGGACGAGTAAATAATTCTCTTGATGAAAATAAGAAACACTTTGAATTTTGGGTGGATCATGGTTTTTGTTGACTTAACGGGATGAAGACAAAAATCCCACCGGAAAAAAAAAGAAAGAAAAAAAAACCACAGGTGACAAGTTTGAACGGATTCCGCCTTTTCTAATCCCTTTTTACGAACTGATTATGAACACAAAAATGGTTTTAGTTTTTTTTTATCGATAGAAGAGAAGAAAGGAAAGAGAAGAAATGGAAGGGAAAAAGATAAAAGTAAAAAAGTAAAAAAAAAAAAAAAAATACAAATATAAAGCAAAAAAAAAAAAAAAAAAAGAAAAAAACGAGAAACTTTTCAACGTGATTTGTATCGGGTGCAAAGGGATTAGAGACGAGAAATCTGACCGGAAGTATTTGGACAAAAATTTAAGAAACGACACTATTAACCGGATGCAGAAAAAAAAAAAAAACAATTACTCCCTCCCTCCCATTTATAATCACTACATCACCTTTTTAACTTCCAACAATATAATCCTATTGTAATATTGATGTAATATCATTATTGCAATATGTAAAATTGTGTAAAAAAAAAAAAAAAGAATCTGTGTAACAGAAAATACGCCACATCATATTACGTCATCAAAAATACACCAAGGCCTTCGATTGCGAAAAACAAACAAAAAAACAAACAACAAACTGGAAGAATGAGCCAACTAACGATGAACGAACCAATAAATATATAAATATATAAAGGCTCTATAGATTGAATAAGAAGTTTAAGATCGAGGCTAGGGTGGGTGATCGCCGCAATGGCAACAAGTGAAAATTGTGTAGAGAATGTGAGAATATTCAGTTTTAATGTTCTGCTCGAAGATGGTTGATATACAATGCGAAACAATGGATTAAATATCTCCCCTAGACCATTTGTAAAAAGTTAATTATTGAATGCAGCAGTAAGTCATGGGAACATAAACCAGAAAGAACAGTTGGAAATGAATCATACACTATCCACTATGACTAAGAAACAAAGAAACAACCCTAGTAGAAGTTCCTTTAATGATACTGGCTTAAACAGAGCTGAGAGGGAAAGGATAACGAAATACCAAGGTCTTATGTACGACATGAAAAAAAAAAGAAAAGAAATTAGAATCTTAGGAAGATCACCATAATTCCAGTAATCATAGGAGCAGCCTAACTTATGTAAAAGATTTTTAAAACACTACTTGGCATATATACCCTATAAATTAAATGCAAGAGAAATACAAACAATTGCACTTAAAGAGATAGTTAGAATTTTAAAAAAGATCTCTCGGTTAGAAGATGTGAGACAACAAGTGAATGTTTGGCATCCGGTAAGATGCCTCTCCCCCAACTAACATAAATAAGAAAATTGAAAAAAAAAAAAAAAAAAATTAATCAGAAAGGTCGATGATTATTGTCTTATTTTAATTCTAATATCGCCGCCATTATCTATGACCATATTAACTAGGTACGATCAAAAATGGTGGAATAAAGATAGGGGGACCTAGTTTTGAAAGCCGATTTATCATAATTTTTTTGTAGGTTTCCGACTACTTTTTGATTGTATTTGAAAGATTAAAGACTAAACTTTATTCCAAAAGGGGGGAAAATATTTGTACACGTGAAAAAAAAAAAAAAAAATTTATGAAAAATATTTTCGCGGCGAACTAACCAATTCAGCTAAATATTGAAGTTAAATAAATTCATTGTAAAAATCTTTTAAAAGATAAATATTAGTTTTCTGGGTCTATTTCAAAGATAATTAGTAAAGTCCTAAGATATTGAATTAAATGAAACAAAACACCTTGTTTGTACAAAGCATAAATTAACTAGCCCAAAAACCGATGATTCTGCCGTTCGTAAAACGCAACAAACTAAAATTTTGTAAACACAAAATATACGAAGGCCCAAAATTTCAGGCAGTCGAAAGACTGAAAATGTAATTAAAAAGGAGGAAGGAGTGTAATAGTTTTCTTTTTTTCCAGACATGCATCCGTACATTCCTATTCTGAAGGTTTATATAATTTTTTTCATTTTTTAATTTAATTATTTTTCTATGTTCCTGTTTTTAAATTAATTTTTTTTTGTTCAATATTATATAAAAAATATGTTATGCCGAAAGTTTCACATTCTTGCGAGCAAGGAAATTATTAAAATCTTGCATATAAAAATTATGTAAAATCTGTAATTTAAAAAAAGTAGAATTATTTTTTGCAATTATAAATTTTTTTGTGTGAAAATATTAAATAAACAATGCTTAATTCAATGATAATATTGGTAGTTCGAGAAATTCTTTTTTCTTCGAGTTATGTGGGATTCATTAATACGGATTTAGGGGCTTTTTTCGTAAAGTTTCTATAAAAATTATTTTATTTTATTTTAATTGTTACAAATTACGATGTTTATATAAAAAAGCAAAAATAGATTCCTGCGTTTTTTATTTACTACTGAAAACCATACCTTTAGTAAAGGTATTTTTTGTTTAAACAAAATAATACATTTCCACTAAGATTTAAATAAAAATAATTAGTTCATTATATTCCGCGATCATTATTTGATAAATACTGCAAATTTCATTAAAATTGGTTAATTTCCTGTTTTTTGGTGATTTTTTTTTAAGTAAAGGTAAGGGTTAAAATGCTTATACATTTGGAGCATCAGCATTCATTTTGCCCGTACCTAATAATAACAGTTGATATTCCAGACTCTTTTCCTCATAGGAATGATACTTATCCCCACTTTGCGTAATGTCAAGTCCAACACCAAACTAATGATACCTGTTTCGGAATATTTTAGATGACGATTGATTATTCGTATTATTTGGATTCTTTGCACTGCTGTTCGCATCTTGGGTGTTATTTTTCACGTTTCGGTCGATGTAATCTCTGACCTTCTTCGGGTGCATCTTGTCGAACTCAGGTATCTTTCTGTTGGACTCTGGAATCTGCGTAGAATTTTGAACGAAACTATTTATTTAATTCACGGGAGTAGCATGCTCCCACTCCGTCAGCCTGGGAGCTCTAAGATATTCGCAATTGTATTTTGAGTGTCGCCTGCACTGTAGTTTAAACCTTTAACCTCTAGAAGAATGTAACGTACAACTGAATTTTACCAAATACTTTATCCATTACGCTATGGGTCCTTGACTGTTTAAAACTATAAATTTTAATTATTTCTTATGAAAGTTTAATTTTGTAAAAAAAGTTAATTTTTTTTCAATCATATTTTTCATAAGACAATTTTATTTATATCAGAATTTTCAGACTCTTCATTAAAATGTTCGTTTGAAAAAAAAAAAAGGTCATTCATTTTCATATAACGTTCATTTTTATTTATTTCATAAAAAAATACAAAAAATGTCGGTTGCAATTTATGTCAGAATTCTATTTTTTATATAAATCTCAATTCAATGAATATTCAGATAATACAATAACATAAAACATTAATTAATTTGGGTGTTTGTTTTGATTTTATCAAAAAGTTACTCGAAACTTTTCAGAATTTTTTTTTTTTTTTAGATCTTCTTGAATTATCTCCCCTGGTTTCGAGATGCAGTATTCACAAATAAAAACAAAAACTTATCAAAAAATAAAATTCACAGGAAATCTGTAAAGCTTAAAAAATAAAAAAATAAAAACAGCAAAAATAAATAAATAAATAAATAAAAATAGAAAAAGCAAAAACTGCCATACATCTTTGGCATTATTAATTAGCAACCAAAAGAAATTAACAGACTAGATACTAAACAAAACTAAGGTACAAAAACCAGTGTCTACAATATCTGTATCCAAAGGAGCAGGAGGTATGTGTCCGTCAGAAATTGGCCAATAACATCGATTCACTATTGTGAGCCCTGGCCAACATTTAATGAAGCCAAACCTTAGATTATTACATCAATAAATACAAGCCGTAGAACAACTTCCACCACAAAAGTTGCCATACATTTTGGAAAAGATTGTTTCACAAATGAGATAAAATCACCAAACAAGCACGCCACGGGAATAATACATAGAAAGTCGCCAGAAATATACCAATAAAATATGCCAAGACCATTCGTAGCAGAAAACAGGAAGAATAGGTCAACCGACAACGTGTGAAATATTTTCTGGGATAACTATCCCAATGATATATAGATAAAGAAGGCCTTGTAGAATGGATCAAGTGAGGACAACTCCATTAATGTTTTATGAGAATGAGTGATAGCAGCAACAAATGCAGTTTCTGCCACACAGAATAGAAAGTGACATCCGGTTGTGAGGTTCTATTAATAGATAGTTACTCTATAATGCTGGGATTGAATGGATTATGGATATCTCTATTAGACCATCTATAAAAAAAATGAATATCTAGTTTAGCGGCAACTCCAGAGAATATATACCAGGAAGAACTGGAAATAAATATCAATGTCTTATGTACAGCCTGAAAATAAACTGAAATCTTAGGGAGATCCCCAATATTCCAGTAATCACAGAAGTTACAAGGTTCATTAATAAAAATTTCCAAATCTATCTGGTAAATATACCCGGTGAACCAAATGCAAGAGAGATATTAATAATTGCACTTAAAGGAATAGTTAGAATCATAAAAACGAAGTCTTTAAAATAGTAAGTAAATGTTTCGCACCCAGTAGGATGCCCCATCTGCAAAGATAAGAAAATTGAAAAATATATGAGAGAGGGGAAGGGAAAGGGAGCATAAAGATACGAACCAGAAAGCAAAAAATGGAGTAAAGCAAATATAAATATTATTTTAAATGAGGTGTTTTTGCCCAAGAAAATGGGATGGTCGAGTGTCGTACGTTTCTTTTGTCATGCAAACGTAAGGTTTCTCAAATCTTTTCCTCTTTCTCTTCCCCCTTTCTCTTCCTCCACATTTCCCCCTTCTTCTCACCAACAACATTTTCCCCTTTGTCAGCACAATGCAAATCCGGCCAGCATTCACGCCCAAAGAAAAAGCATGCACAGTCCTGTCTATTAAGCAACGTTCTATTTCTCTTTTATATGCCAAGGGACACCTTGTAGCTAGAGGACCGGTTTCAAAGTGTGACCCCCCGCTGTTTTGACACGCCTTTGACCGGCAGGCGACGGAAACGAAAAAACTCGTTTTAGTTAACGCGACATTCGCCCCAGACACATGGCAAATAAAGATTTGATCTTAGCGCTTTTGTTGCAGTGAAGGAGATACCGTTTATGTGTGAAATTGAAACCTTTAATTAAGAGGTGCAATATATATATATATATATATATATATATATATATATATATATATATATATATATATATATATATATACTAGCTGTACCCGGCCACGCGTTGCTGTGGCTCAGTTTGTTAAAATGGAACACATGTGAAAGTAGAGAAAAGTTTGATTCTTTTTTTCAAGAGAATATACAAATTATTTATTTTTTTAACAGATATTAAGAAAATAAACAGAAAAATACTTTCATCATTAATTATGCAAAAAAATAAATAAAATGTTGATTTAGTGTTTCAATATTATGCTTATAAATTACGATAAAACTTGTTGAGTATGCGCTGTTTTATGGTTGTTGCAAAAATGGAACGGAAACTTAAATTTCACTCCGTTTTAATCTTTCTTAATTTTTTAATTGTGCCCCCCCCTCAAACGAATATAATCAAAACAGTAACATTCAACAATTGTACTTTATGTATATAAAACACAAAATATTTATTAAAAAAAAAGTTAATAACGAAAGGGAAATAATTCCATTTTTAAACGAAAAAGTCAGTTTGGTATATCTTTTTGTTATTTTTTACATAAGTCCAGCTTACCATTCACATTGGAAATGTCGACATTTATAGGTTGTCGGGTACGTTTACAACGAATAAACACTCCAATCTAGTAGATGTATCAGAATTTTTGTAGGAATTTTTTACACCCCTATCACGAAACTGCGAATAAAATATAAAAATCTCGTAATTTCTCTTAAAAGTCGGTTGTTTATTTTCTTTATGGATTATACTTCCAAAATAAACTATTAAAGTTGTTTTAAAAGTAATAGAAATATTTTTTTTTATTTTTTAAAAAACAGTAATGAATTTTACGAACTCAATATTTTTCAATTTTTAAACTTTAAAAATCTATCAAAATTTTTCTATTGATTCTATTTTTACGATATTTTCAGGGTCAATGTGAAATTTTATGCTCTTTCCAATAACCCGAATATAATATTTTAGACAAAAGTTTTTTTTTAATTCACGCCCCCCCCCCATTTTAAAGTGTCTAGTAAAAAGTAAATAATTAATTTACTCACCAAAGTTTTATATATCACAAATTGAAGAGAAAAGGTCAATAAGTAATATATTCAAATTTAAAACAAAAAAAGTAGTGTTTTTTAGAAATTTACCTGTAAAGGTCGAAGTTTAAAACCTTTTTTTTAAAACCACGTTGTTTGCTTTTTCTTTTCTTTATGAAACCTTGGTCCTTTCTCCTTTAATCGAAAAAACAAATTAGGGCTTGAATTACATTTTTCGAGTAGTTATAAGCTTGGAAAGACAGGGGGTAGAATAATTCACGCCTCCCATTTTGAAATGTCTATTAAGAAGTAAATAATTTATTCACCAAAGTGTTATATATCACAAATTGAAGAGAACAGGTCAATAAATAATATATTCAAATTTAAAACAAAAAAGTAGTGTTTTTTAGAAATTTACCTGTAAAGTACGAATTTAAAACCTTTTTTAAAAAAAACATGTCGTTTTTTTTTTAATGAAACCTTGGTCCTTTCTCCTTTAATTGTAAAAAAATTAGGGCTTGAGTTACATTTTCGATGAGTTATAAGCTTGGAAAGACGGGGTGGAATTATTCACTATTTTTCACGAAATTCCTGACACACCTACCAATCTACCCATGTTAAGAACGGATTTCGGAATAGGCACCCCTAACCTTGCCAGAATACCCAAAAAGCTATAAAATTTGACGTGTCGAATGTGAACGATGAGTTGGATGTAATGTAAAAATGTACCGAATTTAAAATGGAACGAAATTCAAATTTCCGTTCCATTTTTACAACAACCGTAAAGCAGCGCATTTTATGCAAATTTTACCTAACTTACTGTATTAATGCTATTTTTTTAAGCAAAAAAAAAAAAATATTTAGGCTTGGCTATAAATTCCTAAACTCATTTCACCCTAAATAATTTAGGTGACTGAAATAGGAATTTAATTGAATCTTTAATTTCCTGAATAGTATGCGAGAATTCATTTTTCTTCGAGTTATATCGAATTTAGGGGCTTTTTTCGTAATGTTACTGTAAAAATTATTTTTTATTGTTACAAATTACGATGCTTTATTTATATAAAAAAAGCAAAAATAAATTCTTGCGTTTTTTATTTAATACTGAAAACCATAACTTTAGTAAAGGTATTTTTTGTTTAAACAAAATAAAACATTTTCTCTATGAGTTAAGTAAAAATAATTAGTTCATTATATTCTGCGATCATTATTTGAAAAATACTGCAATTTTCATTAAAATTGGTTAATTTCCTGATTTTTGGTGAATTTTTAAGTAAAGGGAGGAGTCAAAATGTTTATACACTTTGAGCGTCGGATTTCATTTTGTGTGTACCTACCATTTTTCGATGAATATTTGATAGCAAAGCGACCACGTGTGGTTAATTTAAATTAAATTTCAATCACATTATCAATAATCATGTGATTAAACCCATTGAAAATTTACCAATATTGTAAACACATTCTGTTTACATTAAGCCTGTAGTGTTTTTTTAGTGATGTAGTGTTGGCTGAGATTTAAAAAAACCCGCGAGATCAGGAGAAAGAAATCTCCAGAAAATCGCTAGATTTTTAACTTTTATCGTCTGAAATTTTAAAAAATCGCTAATTCCCCCTCCATATTTTAATTTCCTACCATAAAAAATTATGAATATAGTATATTCAATATATAAAATGTTCCGTGTTTTCTCACTATATGTTTCTGGAATTATATTTAAGCGGTTAGCTCCCCAGAAGGCTTACATATTTTATCAGCTAGTTTTGTGTTTTTTTTTTCAGAGAGGGTATTTTTTTTTTTTTGCAGGAAACAAATCATAAACAAACTTTTTATAATAAAAGTTAAATTGAAATATACTGCAAATTAAACATCACAATAATGGTGCAACATTGAAATTAGAAAAATAAAAAACAAAAAAACTTTGTTTTAGCATATTAAAAGTATTTAGGTTGGTAGATAATTAAATTCTACTGTATTGGTATAAGTTTTTTTTTTTTTGCAAAGCAGGGTTGCTTAGATCGTATTTTAAACTAAACTTCGGAGGTTGGAATGCCCCCCCCACCTAAAATGTACTTGGAAAAATCGATTTTATAGCGAGATTTAAGAATGGTTAGCTGAAAAAAGGTGAAAAACAAAACAAATAATCAATAAATAATTGTTTCCAAAGGCAATAAATGCTACTTTTTTTTTACTTACTTGAATTAATTTATTTTATGTTTTAAAGTATTTTCAAGCGCTTTTCTAGAATTCCCCGCTAGATTGCAAACGAAATCTCCAGATCTAGCAGGAAAACCGCTAAATTGTAACACTGGTCACGTGACAGGAAGCGGTAATAAATAATTGTCCCTAAATAAAAAAAATGGCGTATCGGTACAAAGAAAAACATCTATTTATCATAGAAAAATTAAGTATAATGTTATAATTAAAAAGAAATATATAAAAACACACATGGATATAGTAAACGTATTATACCAAAACATGGAAGCCATCCGTCCAGTGGTTTTTTAGACTTTTAATTGCGAACGAACCAAGAGTTACATTTATATATATATATATATATATATATATATATATATATATATATATATATATATATATATATATTTGTCTTTACATAAGCAGTAGTTTGTTGCTACACAGTCATGAGCATGTTTCGATCTACTAGTATTTACTAACTAGAGACCTCATCAGGCAACAACTCTTATTTTCGAAAACGGAATTCTAAATGAAGAGCGATTTCGCTCTTCATTTAGAATTCCGTTTTCGAAAATAAGGGTTGCTGCCTGATAAGGTCTCTAGTTAGTAAAAGTTGTTTCTTATTTTTCAGGTAAAAGTCGATTTATACCAGTGTTATAATAACGTATTTAATTGAAAATGCCTCCAAAGAATCAGTTTTCAGAGATTAAAAGGCACAAATTGTTGCTTTATCTGGTGAAGGATATTCTCAGGTAGAAATTGCCAGGAAGATGGAATGTTAAAGGAAGGGAGTTCAAACAACAATTAAAAAGGTACAAGTAAACAAAGTCTTTCAAAAACGGAAAAGGAAAAAAGCCGTAAAAAGTCTACAACCGTCAGGGAAGACAGATCTTTGAAAAGAGCATCCCTAGCAGATAGGAAGAAAAGTTCTTCAGATCTTGATACTGAACTTAGAGAAGATGCAAACCAAAACATATCAGCTCGAACAGCGAGAAGAAGATTATTAAAAGCCGGATTAAAAGGATGCAACGCAAGGAAGAAGCCATACTTGTCTCAAGCCAACAAGAAAAACCGACTGGAATTTGAAAAAAAAAAGATGAAAATTGGATACCTGACGATTGGGTCAAAATTGTTTGGTCTGACGAAAATACTTTAAAATAAGTTAACAGCTACTTCCTAAACTTTGAAAGGAACAATTGAAATTTATATGTGAATACACCTCCATGACATCTAAAATTGTAGCAAATTCTCATTTCTTTTCATCAGACTTTTGGCACCTCTGAAGCGGTTTATGTTGGGAAGGAGAGACATTTCATCCTGATTGTGTGGATCCAACTGCCAAACTTGGAGGAGGAAACGTAATGGTTTTGGGCTACATGGCTTCTTCAGGCACTGGACTGTTGTACACATGTGAGGGCAGAATGAACTCCACAATTTAACATGCTGGACCAAGTTTACTAAACCTCTTTAGCTAAAATATTTAATAACATTCCAAGTGATGTAACAACAAACCCCATGCCATAGTCAAATGTTTCAATGAGTTGGTTTGAGAAAAAGGGATTACAATGATGAAGTGCGCCCCCCCAATCCCCAGACCTAAATCCTAGGGAAAAGAGTGAGAATGCACAAATTTTCATAAAAAAACCTTCATGAAGAGTAACAGAAAATAGATCCTACCACCTGCAACAATTTAGCCAATAATTAAGTAAAAACGAATAAAAGCCGTGAAAAAGGTAAAAAGAGACACATGCAAAATATTGTTAAAATACTTTTTTTATTAATGTTTACTCCACTACTCTTAACCTTTAAATATATAAGTTTGAATCATATTTTCGACTTTTCATTGGTGCTCCATAATTTGGACCATGGATATATATATATATATATATATATATATATATATATATATATATATATATATATATATATATATATATATAAAATAAAAATAAAAATATAAATAAAATAAAAAAAATATATATATATAAAATAAAAATACCAGCGGTGGTTGACGTTATGTTTTGAGAAAAATAGAAAAACCGAATGAAATTATTAAAATAATCAACGTTCGTCCTTATTTCAGAGGACATCTTCAGGATATTGAAGTAAAAATGCAAGAAAAGAAAAAGAGAAGAGTTTTTGAATCCTACCCATGTCGGGAAGCCATACGCACACATATGTTTGTCCTTCCCGACATGGGTAGGAATGAAAAACTGTTCTCTTTTTCGTATGATCTATGACTTTTTCTTTTCTTGCATTTTTACTTCAATATCCTGAAGATGTCCTCTGAAATAAGGACGAAACGTTGATTATTTTAATAATTTCATTCGGTTTTTCTATTTTTCTCAAAACACGAATTATCATTAGCGTATAAAGCGATGCTCTTTGCGTAAACACTTGGAGTTTAGGTTAGCGTAATGGTTAGGAGCCTTGACTCTCATACAGACGGTCGGGTTTCAAACCCGGATTGAGGTAGTGTCCGGACTGAGCTGTCTAGCCGCACTGATGAGCTGCGAAACAGTATTGTATGTGGATTATATAAATATGTGCGTGTGTGTTGTTTTGATAAAATATGTTTTTCAAATATCAGGTTGACCGCACCATCAGAATTAACACACTTTTACCAACACAAAACAAGTGTATTTATGCCAGTAATATAAAAATCTTGCGTTCTGGTGGCAATGAAGTTGCTGCAGGCGTTTTTGATATCGCTTAGGTTTTTGAAGCATTTCTCATGCAGAAAGTTGTTGAGATACTTGAAAAAGTGGTAGTCGGTAGGTGAGAGGTTTGGAGAGTATGGCAGGTAAAGATAAAGAAGTAGTCAACCACCTCAGCAGAAATAACCTCCTTAATGACATGCAATATGGTTTCTGTTCTGTTAGATCTACAGCAGATGTGTTAACGGTTATATCTTATAGGATTAGCGAATCTTTCGACAAAAGCTACCTTTCTAGGGCAATAGCTCTTGACATACTAAAGGCCTTCGATAAGGTATGGTATAAAGGCCTACTTCACAAGATTTCCAGCTACGTTAGAACTGGAAATGTTTTCTCAATTATTAAATCATTTCTCTCTGATAAGCTCATAAGAGTAGTGGTTGATGGGCTGAAATCAGAGGCCCACAGTATTAATGCTGGTGTCTCTCAAGGGTCCATCCTGGGCCCAATTCTCTTCCTGATCTTCATCAATGATCTCCCAAAACACATACTTAATTCATTCGTTGAAATCTATGCTGATGACACGACCATCTATGGCAACACACCAAAGGCCGTAAATGACAAAGTTCTCTCTGATTCTCTCTCCTCTGATCCTGAGCGTGTGGTACAATGGGGGAAGAGGTGGCTGGTTACTTTTAATGCTTCTAAAACCACGCTTCTATCTTTACATCATCAACGCTCTGATCCCCATCTGGCATTAATTGGGATGGATGGCTCTCGTCTTGGAGAGGCTCCATGTTTTGACAAGCTTCTGGGTTTGACCTTTACTCCTGATCTGAAATGGAACACGTACATCAAATCTGCTGCCAAGGTCGCTGGAAGAATGGTTTGATCCTTCTACTGCTCCAGTATATATCTCACTGCTGATGTTATTCTCTATCTATATAAAAGCCAAGTACGTCCAAGGATGGAGTACTGCTGCCATATCTGGACAGGAGCTGCTAAAAGCCTTGACAGAGTACAAAATAGACTTTGTGGCTTAGTGGGAGATGCCCTTTTCTCTTCCCTGCAATCTCTCTCCCACAGAAGAGACGTTGCGAGCCTGTCGTTGTTTTATTGTTCTTTCCAGGGCAAGTGCTTGTCTGAGCTCCAATCTCTGCCCCCCCTCGCCAATCTTTCACAAAAAACACCCATCTAGCTGAAACCACTGTCAGGAATTTTTCCTACTCTTTATCTGTGCCTAAGTCAAAACGTAGATTCCATGAACAAAGCTTCTTTCTTAGAAGTGCACGCCTGTGAAACTCTCTTCCGTTTGCCTGTTTCCCACCTGACTACAACCTGGATGTCTTCAAGTCCAACATGAACAAGTTCCTGATGAACCGCCCCCTTAAATAAGACACTTTATCAGATCTCCATTGCTAGCGATTATTACGATATTATCCCATTGATTACTGTACACGCAATAACCCTTATCCCCGAGTGGCCTCCAGGCCTTGATAAGTGGTGACTTCCTTGTAAAAAAAAAAAAAGATAAGGCAGAGTTTCACAACCCAATTCCTTCCACTTTTGCAGGATCGGTTTAGCAACGTGTGGCGGGGCATTGTCGTAGAGGAAAATTGAGCCTTTTCTTTTGACTAATGCTGGATATTGTTGTCGAAGTTTCTGATGCACTTCATCCATTTGTTGACAATACTTTACTGCCGTAATAGTTCGCCTGCATTAAAAAAACTAATGGATGAGACTAGTCGCAGATTACCAAACAGTCAGCATTCCCTTCTTTTGTGTGCAACTCTGGCTTCGGGAAGTGTCATGAAGCTTCATCGGCGTCTAACCACTGAGCTGAGCGTCGCCAGTTGTCGTAAAGAACCCACTTTTCATGGCAAGTCACAACCCGGTCGAGAAACGGGTTGCTTTTGTTGCGTAAAATAAAGGAAAGATGACACATTATAACAGCATTTTTTTTGTTGTCGTTCGTGAGGCACCTATTTATCATTTTTATTTTTACTTTCCAATCTCTCAAGTGGTTGGAAATCGTCGTATACGTGCGTGGATCGGATTCGATTAACGCTCTTAATTGATGGCCGATCACTACGCTCATTATCTTCAAGACTCTCGTCGCCACCACGAACTTTCTGAAACCGCCATTGTGCTGTGCATTTAGTAGTAGCTCCTGAGCCAAACGCTTTGTTTATATCGCGAGCTGTTTCAGCAGCTTTGTGGCCTAGCTTGAATTGAAATAAGAAAATTGTGCGAATTTATTTTTTTTCCATCTATTCTTAAAAGACATAATTGTTTTAAAACGATTGTAATTGAAACGATTAGATAGAGTGAAAAACCCTCTTTAAAATGATTTATAAAGTAACGCTATTATATCGAAAATATATTTGAAAATACATCATTTGAAATAATCAAAACTGAACATTTCACAAGAACTTTCTTCTTAACCTAACATATTTCACTCTTTGTGTATATCAACCATTTATGTTTAGAAATTCAATGAATGTCAAATATAACAACGGTAGATATATAAAAGAATAACAGTATAGTTACATTCCAAAATCCAAATATTTATTTGCCATGCAAAAACAGCTCCCTAAGTATGTTAAAATTTCGGCACATTTTTTACAGATCCATTTCATTATTCAGAAACAAACGATCATTATTATGTCAATTTTATTATGTCTCTTTTCGTGCATATACTCTTCAGAAAAATTAGAAATTTTTTGATTAGATAGAAAGTTGCATGACAATATAATGCTGCAAGAAGAAAAAGTTTATAGAAGACTTACTATGGTGTGTGTGTTTCGGCAGCCATCTTTGTTCATATTTTAAAGCTAGACAGGTTTTATTCAACGTATGAATTAAAGTGTTCTTAACTAAGTCTGACTCTAATACTAAACTGACACATGTCTAGACAGGAATCACAAAAGTTTGTCAAAGGCGTGTGCGCGCAATGTGCACAAGTGACGAAGCTATTTTCTGCACTACAAAAGATCCCGCAGCTTCTATAAATGATTGGACGCTCTTTCATAATATGACGTAATACTTTGGAAAAATCTTACTTTAATTACCATATCTCCATTATAAGAATTTTTATTTTATCATCAACGTTTCTTTTTTTTTACTTCTTTTTTTTTAGAAATCCCCCCTTTTTTTTCAACAAATTCGTTCTTTTCTATTATATTCTAATTTTTCCGAAGCACTTGTTTTTTTTTTCTTAATCTTCTCTTGATTTTCTCTACAAATTCCTAATTTGATCCCTCCTCCTCGAAACTGTCACTTTTAAACACTTGAAAAGGGATAATCTTTTCGTCATTAAACCTTAAAGTTTTTTTTTTCAGGCGACACGCGCCGCCATCTTGCCTTTAAAAGATTTAGGAATTTATTTCCCGCTAATCTGATTTCTGATGACTTTGAATTCCAACAACAAAAATGCAGTTCGGAAATTACTAGGAAAATATAGTCGACCAATTACTATTGTGTCTTTGCAGGTCAGTAATGATCAATACAAACACAGTGGTATGATTAATAAAAAGTAGATTAACAAAAAATATATTAGAAAAATACACGTCATGATTGTGGGACCATAACTGTCACAAATCACTCTGATGACTTTTCGGATCAAGTCTATCCATTCCCAAAATGGCTAAATCAGCTTACTCCATGATAACTACAATACTCCCCAAAGAAGAGGTAATACCTGGGAGGACGGTCTAATAATAATAGAGCAGATACTACACTACTCCGCAAAAGAGGATGATGATCTCATGAAAACAAAACTAGCTACTCTCCACAAAAGGAGCAGATAACTCCTGGAGGGTTGGTACCATGATAATATAAATGATACTACATTACTCCCCCAAGAGAGGGTAATCGTTCGAAGGGTGGGATAATTAATACAGAACAGATACTACAATACTATTCTACTCCTTTTCCTATAAATAAAAGAAGATAATGCCTGGGAGGATGCTATCATGACATACGAACATATACTACACTGATATATGGTCTAATTACAATAGAATAAATAAAAGAGGAGGTAATGCCGAGGATGAGTATCTCATGAAAACAGAACACTACATTAGCTCCCACTACCCCTTCTCAAAAAAAAAAAAGTAAATAAATTCTGGAGGAATGGTGTCATGAGAATACTAGATACTAACCCCCTCCCTCAAGGAGAGGATAATCGCTGGGAGGATTGTATGATAACCATATACTACAATATCTTTATCCCTACTAATAAAAGGAGAATGGGTTGTCTAAGAGTATGGTA